>NC_081531.1:772615-875115 GCF_030273125.1 Centropristis striata | reverse complement strand
TGCCAAGTTCTAAGTATCTAGGTGTATACCTGGATAATAAGTTGGACTGGTCCCTAAACACAGACGCTCTCTACAAAAAGGGGCAGAGCCGCCTCTTTTTCTAAAGGAAGCTCAGATCTCTGGACATGTGTAGTGCGATGCCGCAGATGTTTTATCAGTCTGTGGTGGTAGTGTGTTGTTTTATGCTGCAGTCTGCTGGGGAGGCAGCATCAGCATCTGGTTCTGTGGTTGGAGCCAGGTTAGACACACTGGAGGAGGTGGTGGAGAGATGACCTGTCAACATGGTCAAGGCCATCCTGAAATACCTGATCATCTGCTACACAAAACCTTCCTCTCTCTCTGTTGCAGGACGGAGAGATTCAAAAGATCCTTCTCTCCTACAGCCATCAGGCTTCTAATTCTACCAGACTAACTGAATTTCCCCTCGGGGATAAATAAAGTAATTTTGACTTGATTTGATTTGATTTGATTGAACATACAACATACATAGTACTGTAAATCATTCAAGCACATCCAGACGTTCCTCTCTGTCTGGCCACATAGTTTCATCTATATCACAGTAAATATCATCTCTGGCAATGCAGCGAGCAAAGTATCTCCTCGAGTGGCGAATCCACCCTCTGCAGCTGAGGTTCACCTGAGAGAAATTATTCAATTTAGGAGACATTTTCAGGATTTTTTTTTTAAATGTTTAAAATTAGCTTGACAGATTTTTTGACAACTAGTTCAACATTTTTGTAATGTAATGTAATGACTCAAGCAATGAAACAAGGACTATTAGTTTTATATGGAATGAATATATACACAAGTATAGTTAATTTTGACTGACATGACAAAAGCAATGATAATGTCATAAAACAGCAGAGAATTGCATGAAAGCAATCGATGCATGTCCAAAAGCATTTGCCATTTGTTGTAAGGAATGAGAAACTGCTAATATGATGAGCACCAATGGCTAAATGTTGTGGAGGTTGAACTAACTGTTCTGCAAATGTTAATATTGTTGTGAGAAATGCACCAAAGTGACTGAGAAAAACTGTAACTTGTTGCAGTGGTGTTGAAACTGTTGCAGTGTTGTTAAGGGTAGGGGACTGTAGTCTCTCATCTCTGGGAGGGGATGGGGGGTGCTCGGTCCATCCACCCGACGGACCTCCCGGAGTCTCGGTCCCATCTCACCTGACGGGCACGCTGGTGTCTCCTGCCATAATGGACATCCTTTGTTTTTTTCCCCAAAATATAACAAAAAGCGTTTTCCAAACCTTTGGAAAGGAAACTCCAAAAAGACAAAGAGACCTTGTCAAAAATAAAACAATTAACATTTTTATTTAAATTTAAAAATCAAAAAGTGTGCAAGCCGGCAACGTTTCGATCTATATTAAGGTCTTCCTCAGGCCATACACACCTAGCTACATCACTAGCTAAGACCAACTTGTCTCTCTCTGTGTCTGGATGTTGCCTGTGAAAGATCCAAGCTGAAATAAGCTCCAGCTCTTCTGTATTCCCTCATCACATCAGGCT
The DNA here is from genome assembly GCF_030273125.1 of Centropristis striata. Taxonomy (NCBI): domain Eukaryota; kingdom Metazoa; phylum Chordata; class Actinopteri; order Perciformes; family Serranidae; genus Centropristis; species Centropristis striata. The sequence continues at coordinate 873,597 of NC_081531.1, read as the reverse complement.
CCACCCCCTTTCTCTCCAGTAAGCATACATCAAAGCAAAAATATTAAACATCAAAGGAAAGTATGCTGGTACTGTAGTTGCAGTTTCTAAGTTGATAAAGAAAAATGCAGCAAGCCGGTGTGATCAATCAAAGCCTTTAGTTACGTCCTCAGCATTCTCTCCCGACAAAGAAACTTTCCATACTTTTATACAGTGCCTCAGTCTTACATGATCAAAGGATAGGAGGTTGTTACAGGTGAAGTCGCGTCTTAATGTAATTAACATACATGATCCAGACATTACAGAGTAGTGAGAGAAGCTTCAAAGAAACAATAGAACGTGGATTGGGAACAGCCAGTCAGATACTTGCCATGCAATACACATTGTAATCCCCTGCAGTTGGCTTGTCTGCCCATTTGTCAATGAGACATGATTTAATTAAATGTTGTGTAAATGTTTATTGTTTAAATATCAAGAATCTAATACGATTTTTCCACAGTACAAACAAAATGCAGAAGTACAAAATATAATCTAAGATTATTTATCTTGTACTCAATCATCTCTAGGAGAAATACAACAACGATAATACAGCAGCTGATGATAGCTAACAGTTACTTAAGTATGATTTAAGTAACCAGATTTTTCCTTTAATATATATATTTTAAATGTAAAATAATAGCTTATCTAGAAGTTTTCAAAAACTGTTCAAGTTTTTCAAGTTTAAATATGCGACACATATATTTGCATTTAATGTTTTGGTATTTTACTTGCTTTCCACAACGACATTGCAAGTTTGCAGACTATACATATTTGAATAAAGGTTATTTTGGATATTCTGTTCAAATAGTTTACATTATTAACAAATACACAGTATGCAGTATGAGTTCAGGACATCGCTAAGAAAATTCCCAAATGTAGTCTAGTTTTTTTACACATCTATTTGTTTTTCATGAATCTGTATTTGTATCTTTATTTTGAAACTTTGAGTCAAATGTGTATTTTGTAAATTTGAAATAGTGCACTTGTTTTTCTACTAAATTATATTTTTTTGGATCATTTAATATTTTTCTCACACATATCAAACATTTTAAAGCTCGTACATTTTGAACAACAATACAAGTCTCATCATTTTATTCAGATTCAGATTTACTTCACCCACGTGAATCAAATCCTACTTAAAGAGCAACACTGCATATTCTTAATTTCATTTTTAATGAAGTTAACGTTTTGTTCATATTTATTTATAAAGCACTAGGATTTGTGCCTTGGCTGGGACAACTGGGTGGGAAAGTGAGCCTCTCCACTGACAGCAAAGATTGAAAACGAGGATCGGTCTGATGGTCTGGTCTCTGATTCCATAGATGAGAGAACTCAGACATCTTGGAAAGAGGATAATACACACATAAAGAAATATTTGTATTTGGAAAAGTGTTATCATGTCATGTAAGACTTTATAGATAGCCATAAGCAGTGGGTTATGTATTGTTGAAGACAGACTGAGGCCCAGCTGCACCAGATGTAACAGCAGTGTGTTACGAGCCTTTTGGGTTGAAGCTTTGTTTGTGGAAGCTGACCTGGCTGCTATTATCACACCAATATAGGAAGAAGTGACTATCACACCAGCTGAAACAAACAGAGAATAAGTGAAGGCTTTATCATAAACACCAGACATTGGGCCAAGCAACATAGTTTCTAAGGCACAAAAGTATCTCATCTGCAGGCTCTCTAGGTCTTCAAATGGAAAATCTAATAGTAAAATAACTGTTGTGAGAACATTTAGTGAACTGATGGTCCAAACCACAAAGATAGCTAAGTCTGTGTTTCTGATGGTGATGATGGTAGAGTGCCTCAGTGGGTAGCACACAGCCACAAATCTCTCCAGAGACATCACCACCAGTGTGAGAGGAGAGATTACATTTGTGAGATTGGCAAGCATAACGAAAACACCACATACAGGATATGTCAACCATATTCTACAAGCAGCCAGTAGGTATAATAACTGACCCAGAGCCATCTGTACAGTGTCTGCAAAAAGGAGGTTAAACAGAAGAACATAACGTGAAGTCTCAACAAACACAGTTTTACTCCTCAAGGTGAATAACATGGTCCCATTAATGAAGAGAAACACACAGCATGGTACTGTAGTTACAAAGGAAAACAACACCAATGCAAGTAACCCCTGATACTGCATTCCAACAGTGCTGTTGGTCTGACTCTGATTTTCATATGACATCCGACAGAAGCATTAAATGCATCAAAAATATTCACCTGTTAATGTCACTGGAGCATGAAAGCACAGTTTATTTTGTTCAATTTGTGTTCCGATAAGATTTAAGATCCATCGTCCCATCCATCTGAAAAGTTACCAAGTTAGTTCAAAAACATAATACAAAAACGGTTATTTTGTGCACACAGGCTATCAGTTAGAGGCAGTGTCTGTTTAAATGCAGGCAGCGCTTGTCTGCAGGTTTATGAGCTCAGTCATAACACCCGGTTCATGTGACACCATCACATTCAAGATTGATTAACTTATCAGTTGCTGATGTAATGTAACTCCTCCTCTAACTCTTCCCTGATACTATTGTGTTCTGTAAAACGTAATAAAATATAGCCAATCTACCTAAATCAGTCTCATAAAGACTAAAGACTCATAAAAACTATCAATTTGGAATACTGATTAATAATTATGAATATAATTATAATCAAATTACAATATTTATATTTAGAAGTGGTTGAAGCAATTTGGAATTATTTCTCATAGGAGATGTTGACATATTGTTCACAGTGTTCAACAATAGATAGACAGCATTTGTGTTCAAAAACATATTTATTCTTAATAAACAACTTGCACTTATTGTAAGTCGCTTTGGACAAAAGCGTCTGCTAAATGACATGTAATGTAATGTAATGTAAAAGCAAATTAAAGCCCACATCTAAGGAATATAGAAGTCTACATGGTCTTATCTAAGATTATCTACAGTGTAGGTTTACAGAAGATTAGATCTTATCTAAGCCCAGTTACATTACTTACAGTTCAGTTGAGAAGGGGATAAATCCTTTTCGGTGGAGGGCATGGAAGAAGTTTGATTTCATGCTGAGTTTCAATAATTTGCCGTCTTGCAAATTAAGTTTCTGGCTCGTCCTTGTTTGTTGAGGAAGTCTTTCTGGAATTTGTAATGAACTTTGCCTTCATTAAGGCAAACTTCATGAAAGTTAGAGTTGTAGGAGGCTTTGTGAAGAGGAAGATATCTGCAGAGGGTCTCACCCTGAGATGCAGAGGATCTCAGAAGGTGCTGAAGGGGAGGGGGCTGGTGAATCCAGGCTTCTGGGTCCCCTCCTGAAGGAAATGGAGGTGTTGCTGCTCCAGGTAGCAGTGGAGAAAGAGAGAGATCAGAGGTGTGGATCTGGTCTTTTCAGTGGACCACCTGCAGTGTTAAAGGTCCCTTCACCAATGAGGTGGCCTGTAGGTGCCGTCATAAATGCAAGGTATGCTGGGAGCAAGGGTCTCTCTGTTCCTTGTCAGATGCCCAAAATGGAGGGGAGGTGCAATTTTGGGAGTTGGATGAGAATGCTGTTGCAAATGAATCCACATCAGTTCAAGTCCACAAATGAACCCAAGATTCACGTGTGGCAAGATCCCAACAGTGGCATGGCAGATGCACTGCTCAAGAAAGGAAGGCTCTCCAGCGTGTGATTAATTACTGCACAATTCATCTCTGGAGCAGCCTTCCCATCACTACCGGACATCTACACAACCAGGGTGATAAGGAGTGTGAAATTAAGGACTCTCCATGTTTTTCACTTGCATATGACAATAAGTCTAAAGGTCTGCTCTACACCCCCTGCACCAAACTGTAAACTTTTGGTGCTCTTGCCTTCAGTGCCGCAGCCCTCACCCTTTGGAACTCTCTCCTGGCCAAAATCCCCAATGCTGCATCCTTGGACACCTCCAAAAAATTCCTCAAGCACCATGTGTTCTCCAAGGCCTTTGGCCTCAGCTAAGCCTCTCAACCCTTTCATCACTGCCCACTTTCTACCTTTCAGTTGTGCTTAATGTAAAGCATCCTTGGGTTTCTTGAAAGGTGCTATATACATTTAAGTCATTATTATTATTATTGTTATAAATGTCCTATGTTTGTTTACGTTGTTGCACTAAAAGCAGTTTAGGTAGTTTCATTCTGGCACCTTAGTGGGCAGCTTGGGGTCCTTCAAACTTATTGCCATTTTGTTCAGGCACTGATATGGGCAGCTATGGGTCCTAAAAGTTATAACGAGAGCTGAGTTTCCGCGAATGGGAGCTGAGTTTACCACGGATGGGAGCAGAGTTTACTGCGAACATTTCAGAGAAATCTTTAAACATCTTTTAAGTTGACTCTGATGCGTTCATGAAGAAGTAAGTGTATTGTTTGCTTGCAGGATATGTGAGTGTTTGATTCACTATGAATATTTCATGTTGTTTAGTTGTCTGTTTTTGTGACAGAAAGTACTATATAGCACTATACTCCTTCATATTACACAGCTAATGCTAAATAGCAAGATGAGTGCTCTAATTATGAAATTTTTCCCTAATTTCGTGTCTCCTGTTTATTATTATTCACAGAAATATCATACACTGTCAACCCATAATGTTGAGATGCTACTCCTCATTCATTATTCCTCATGCATCCTGCTGTTGCTGTAATGCCAGTACAAATGGAGAAAAGGAGTTGAATTGTGTGTCTGTATTTACTCTCTGACTGGAGTATCTGAGTGGATGAGGTGTCCCAGCACTTTTTCAAATAACAACACAGAAGTCAATCTTCAATAATACTAATAATACTACTAATAATAATAACAATAATAATCATCATCATCATCATCATTATTATTATTATTATTATTATTATTATTATTATTATTATTATTATTATTATTATTATTATTAATGGGGAATTGGGCCTCCAATATGCTGCTCCACATCTGTGGAATACTCTTTTCCCACCACCTGAGTGCACTCTTTAATCTTTAAAAAAAGATTTGAAAGCATTTCTCTTCACAAAAGCTTACCCCTCATTACCCCCTGACAGAGTGGAGCACTTTGAGATTTGTTTCAAATGTAAAGTGCATTGTGAATAAAATGTTTTATCACTTCACTAGCCATTGACCATCTCTGTTATGTGATGGTGTTTTCTCCCATATGGTATTGGTGGACTTGACCTGATGTTACTTTCCTGCCACTAAGAGTACCCATCTTCTTAGTTCATTCTCCTGGCTTCTACTTCTTTAAACATGTCTGGTATGGACAGCTTGTTGTATTTGCTGGGTGCCCCATTCTTTCTTGCCTTTCTGTAACTTTTCTTAGCCTTGAGCCGTCTCTTTTACGGAGGGTATTTCAAGCTTTTATCTTGTACTCAAGCATCTCTAGGAAAAAAATCCAATAACAACAAAAATATAGCAATGTTGTTGTTTAACTCATCCATTCATCCAAGTGATGCAATATGAAATGAAAAATAAATTACGGTCAGAAATGATTGGCAACAGTTACTAAAGTATGATTTAAGTAACCAGATTTATCCAAGTTTACAACTTTAAATATGTGACACCCTTATTTGGATTTTCATCTTTTGGTCAGTATTTTAGTAGTTTTCCACAATGATATAGCAAGTTTGCAGATTATACAATCACATATTTGAAAAAAGGTTATTTTGGATATTCTGTTCAAATAGTTTACATTATTAACATACACTCATGCAGTATGAGTTCAGGACATCGCTGAGGAAATTCCCCAATTAGATCTAGTTTTTTACACATTTATATTTTTTCAGGAATCTGTAATTGTATCTTTACTTTGAATTTTTGAGAGAAATATGTCTTTTGTTAATTCCAAACAGTATATCTGTTTTTCTACTACACAACACTTTCTTGGATCTTTTCATATTTTCCTCACACTTTATTAAATATTTATAGTTCATACTGGACAATAATACAAGTCTCATCATTTTTTCCATGTTCATCCTGTGGCTTTTGTGAAACTTTCCCTCCTCACTAGTGGCTGCTATGTTACTGCTGATCTGTGAATTAAAGATTAACTTCACACATGTTGCAAAAGAAGAAATATACAATATGCATCAAATCCTCCTTAAAGAGCAACACTGCATATTCTTAATTAAAGGTTTCATAAGATTAACATTTTGTTCATATTTATTTATAAAGCACTAGGATTTTTGCCTTGGCTGGGACAACTGGGTGGGAAAGTGAGCCTCTCCACTGACAGCAAAGATTGAAAACGAGGATCGGTCTGATGGTCTGGTCTCTGATTCCATAGATGAGAGAACTCAGACATCTTGGAAAGATGATAATACACACATAAAGAAATATTTGTATTCGTAAAAGTGTTATCATGTCATGTAAGACTTTATAGATAGCCATAAGCAGTGGGTTGTATATGGTTGAAGACAGACTGAGGCCCAGCTGCACCAGATGTAACAGCAGTGTGTTACGAGCCTTTTGGGTTGAAGCTTTGTTTGTGGAAGCTGACCTGGCTGCTATTATCACACCAATATAGGAAGAAGTGACTATCACACCAGCTGAAACAAACAGAGAATAAGTGAAGGCTTTATCATAAACACCAGACATTGGGCCAAGCAACATAGTTTCTAAGGCACAAAAGTATCTCATCTGCAGGCTCTCTAGGTCTTCAAATGGAAAATCTAATAGTAAAATAACTGTTGTGAGAACATTTAGTGAACTGATGGTCCTAATCACAAAGATAGATAATTTTGTGTTTCTGATGGTGATGATGGTAGAGTGCCTCAGTGGGTAGCACACAGCCACAAATCTCTCCAGAGACATCACCACCAGTGTGAGAGGAGAGATAAAATTTGTGAGATTGGCAAGCATAACGAAAACACCACATACAGGATATGTCAACCATATTCTACAAGCAGCCAGTAGGTATAATAACTGACCCAGAGCCATCTGTACAGTGTCTGCAAAAAGGAGGTTAAACAGAAGAACATAACGTGAAGTCTCACGAAACACAGTTTTACTCTTCAAGGTGAATAACATGGTCCCATTAATGAAGAGAAACACACAGCATGGTACTGTAGCTACAAAGGAAAACAACACTAATGCAAGTAACCCCTCATACTGCATTCCAACAGTGCTGTTGGTCTGACTCTGATTTTCATATGACATCCGACAGAAGCATTACATAATACAACAATATTAGCCTGTAAATGTCACTGGAGCATGAAAGCACAGTTTATTTTGTTCAATTTGTGTTCCGATAAGATTTAAGATCCATCGTCCCATCCATCTGAAAAGTTGCCAAGTTAGTTCAAAAGCATAATACAAAAACGGTTATTTTGTGCACACAGGCTATCAGTTAGAGGCAGTGTCTGTTTAAATGCAGGCAGCGCTTGTCTGCAGGGTTATGAGCTCAGTCATAACACCCGGTTCATGTGACACCATCACATTCAAGATTGATTAACTTATCAGTTGCTGATGTAATGTAACTCCTCCTCTAACTCTTCCCTGATACTATTGTGTTCTGCAAAACATAATAAAACATAGCCAATCTACCTAAATCAGTCTCATAAAGACTAAAGACTCATAAAAACTATCAATTTGGAATACTGATTAATAATTATGAATATAATTATAATCAAATTACAATATTTATATTTAGAAGTGGTTGAAGGAATTTGGAATTATTTCTCATAGGAGATGTTGACATATTGTTCACAGTGTACAACAATAGATAGACAGCATTTGTGTTCAAAAACATATTTATTCTTAATAAACAACTAAAAGCAAATTAAAGCCCACATCTAAGGAATATAGAAGTCTACATGGTCTTATCTAAGATTATCTACAGTGTAGGTTTACAGAAGATTAGATCTTATCTAAGCCCAGTTACATTACTTACAGTTCAGTTGAGAAGGGGATAAATCCTTTTCGGTGGAGGGCATGGAAGAAGTTTGATTTCAGGCTGAGTTTCAATAATTTGCCGTCTTGCAAATTAAGTTTCTGGCTCGTCCTTGTTTGTTGAGGAAGTCTTTCTGGAATTTGTAATGAACTTTGCGTTCATTAATCCAATCCAATCCAATCCAATCCACTTTATTTATATAGCACATTTTTAGCAAACACAAGGTTTCCAAAGTGCTGCACAAACAATAAATACATAACACAATACAAAGAGATGTAGTAAACAATAGAACAGGAAGATGCAATAAGATAAAATAAATTAAAAATGGGATAAAAATAAATAAAATAAAATGTAAAATGTACAGCCCGCACAAAATAAAATATGCATGAATACAATAAAAACAAAAAGATCATAAAATCATAAAATCAACATAAAATCAACATAAAATCAACACTCTACGTGGTGTTAAAAGCCAACGAGAAGAGGTGGGTTTTAAGAAGAGATTTAAAATGAGACAGTGAGGAGGCCTGTCTGATGTGCAGCGGCAATTCATTCCACAGTTTTGGAGCTGCGATGGCAAAAGCTGGTTCCCCTCTGAGCTTCAGCCGAGCTCTTGGCACTCTCAGGAGAAGCTGGTCAGCTGACCTGAGAGAGCGGGTAGGAGAGTAGGGGTGCAGCAGCTCAGAGAGGTAAGGAGGAGCAAGACCATTTAAAGCTTTAAAAGCAAATAAAATAATTTTAAAATGAATCCTAAAATGAACGGGCAGCCAGTGCAGTGAAGCTAAAACAGGTGAAATGTGCTCATACTTTCTTGTGCCAGTTAAAAGACGTGCAGCAGCATTTTGGACCAGTTGAAGGCGGGCAATGGAGGACCCACTAACCCCCATATAAAGTGCGTTACAGTAATCCAGCCGAGTGGTCACGAAGGCATGGATTACTGTCTCAAAGTGCTGTGTTTGCAGGAGTGGTTTTATTTTTGCCAGCTGCCGTAGCTGGAAGAAACTGGACTTCACCACAGCTTTGATCTGGCTGTCAAATTTAAGATCAGCGTCCACTTTAACCCCCAAATTACTCACAATTGGCTTGTGATGTTGTGCCAAAGAACCCAGATCAACCAGGGGGGGGGTTACAGAAGAGCCACCAAAGACCATGACTTCTGTCTTTTTTTCATTAAAACTCAGGAAGTTTGAGGACATCCAGGCTTTGATGTCATGTAGGCACCTTAGGAGTGAGTCAATACAGTACGAGTCATCTTTTTTGAGGGGGACATAGATTTGACTGTCATCTGCATAACAATGAAAAGAAATTCCGTGTTTTCTGAGGATGGACCCAAGTGGCAGTAGATACAGGGAAAAAAGAAGCGGGCCAAGCACAGAGCCCTGCGGGACCCCACATGAGAGAGGAGCAGTGGAGGACACAGAGTCACCGAGGCTGACACAGAAAGTCCGATGTGACAGGTAGGACCTGAACCATTCCAGTGCTGTGCCACTGATGCCCACCCACTGCTCCAAACGAGTAATCAGGATTTCATGGTCCACTGTATCAAAAGCAGCAGACAAATCTAAAAGCACCAGGACAACACAATGACCAGAGTCAGTAGCTAAAAAGATGTCATTAAAAACTCTTAAAAGCGCTGATTCTGTGCTGTGCAATGTTTTAAAACCGGATTGGAAGATCTCAAGAATATTTTTTGCATTTAAAAAATCCATGAGCTGTGAATAAACTATCTTCTCTAAAATTTTAGAGATGAAAGGCAGTTTAGAGATGGGTCTGAAATTTGCCAAGACAGTAGGATCCAGCCCAGGTTTTTTTAACAGAGGCTGCACCGCAGCATGTTTAAAATTTAAAGGGACTACTCCAGAGGACAGACTGCTATTAATTACTGTGAGACAGGATGGGCCAACAGTGGGAAAAACCTTCTTAAACAATCGGGGCGGGACAGTGTCACCCGGCGAACCCGAGGGCTTCAAATGACACACAATCTCCTGCACAAAAGGCAAGGTCACAGGCTCAAAGGTGTCAAAAACAGCAGAGCAGGGTACAAACACTGAAGGATCAGAAGCAGGAGGTGAAATAAGTGCTCTGGTAGAGGCAACCTTATTAGTGAAGTACTGAAGAAAGTTCTCACACAGAGCAGGAGAGGCATCAAATCCAGTAGGTGGTGCATTAAGAGCAGAGTTAATTACTTTAAACAACACACGAGGTTTATGACGGTTCACCACAACAATATCAGCAAAATATTTTCTTTTTGCCTCTCTTACAGTGGATTGGAAATGACGCCAGCAATCCCTCAATATCTGAAAAGACACTTGTAGTTTGTCCTTTTTCCATTTTCGTTCCGCTCTTCGACACTCCTGTCTGGCCATGCGGGTAGTTTCATTTAGCCAAGGCTCTGATTTAGTTCTCTGTTGCCTGGTCTTCAAAGGAGCAGCAGTGTCTATAGCAGTTTGACAGGTGTCCAGGAACCAAGAGTTGAGAGACTCTGTGTCGTCACACACAGACTGAGGAGTCATGCAGCTCTGACTGAAGACTGCAGAGAAGTGAGCAGCAGTGGAAGAGTTAATGACTCGACATCTGCGAGCAGCAGCGCGAGGTTTAAAAGTGTTACGGCAAACAGCAGCTTCAAAAAGTACAGGCATGTGATCCGAGAAAACAGCATCACAGACCTCCAGGTTAAGAACAGGCAAACCATGAGTTAAAACCAGATCAAGTGTGTGACCACGTTCATGTGTAGGCCCCAGTACACACTGCGTGAGATTAAAAGAGTCAATGATGTTTAAAAAGTCACTCGCCAAGGGGTTTTCAGGGCAACACACATGAATGTTAAAATCTCCAGCAATAAGGACACGGTCATATTTTGGCATGGTATCTGCCAAAAACACAGAAAACTCTGTTAAAAAGTCTCTGTTATATTTGGGGGGCCGATAGACCACCGCACACAGCACCGTGTGCGGACGCCCCAGCTCAGACAAGCTGAGTTCAAAGCTGGTGAATGTGGATGACGGCGATAACTGTTTACATTTAAAGTCACTCTTAAAAACAGTCGCAATTCCTCCACCTCGGCCAGACGTTCGAGGAGAGTTAAAAAAGGAGCAGTCAACAGGTAAAAGTTCTGAAAAGACACCGGACTCACCAACACTCAGCCAGGTCTCGGTAATAAACAGGAAATCCAATTCCCGCGACATGAAGTAATCCTTAAGGATGAATGATTTGTTCCCAAGCGATCTGGCGTTTACCAAGCCAAACCGGGCAGGAGCCGGCGGGTCAGGGCGAGCAGCTGACAGGGAGACCCGACACAGAGGCCGCAGGTTCCCCAGATTCACTCCGCGCCGGCGGGGACAAGGAGAGCAGGGTCCGCGGGGCTGGAACATCCAATCCGAACCCGCCACCGGTACCAACCAGGCAGCGACAGGGTCCAGCGAACGTCGGGAGATACAAAGTCGAGGTCCCGCTCCATATCCACCTCGATCAGGACGCACCAACCCGGCCCTCAGCCTCACCAGACAGCCACTCCGCTTACCTCGACGGCGGTGACGTTTACGCCGCGGAGGTAGCACAGGAGTGCGGCAGAGGTATGACGGGATGTTTAGTAGGAAGGGAGACGTTTTTTGTCCGTTATACTCAAAGTTGATGAGTTGTTTGTTGGATATTCTCAGGTCTAGCAGTGTTTGGCGATCATACACCAGCAGAGAGTTGACAGTATGCGAAACAAGTGATACAAGCAGTAGAAACACACACAATAGTCGGAGCATCTGACGGCTCGCCACACACACTGGCGCCATCTTGACACACTAATAAGAAATCACATTAAGGCAAACTTCATGAAAGTTAGAGTTGTAGGAGGCTTTGTGAAGAGGAAGATATCTGCAGAGGGTCTCACCCTGAGATACAGAGGATCTCAGAAGGTACTGAAGGGGAGGGGGCTGGTGAATCCAGGCTTCTGGGTCCCCTCCTGAAGGAAATGGAGGTTTTGCTGCTCCGGGGAGCAGTGGAGAATGAGAGAAATCAGAGGTGTGGATCTGGTCTTTTCAGTGGACCACCTGCAGTATTAAAGGTCCCTTCACCAATGAGGTGGCCTGTAGGTGCCGTCATAAATTCAAGGTATGCTGGGAGCAAGGGTCTCTCTGTTCCTTGTCAGATTCCCAAAATGGAGGGGAGGTGCAATTTTGGGAGTTGGATGAGAATGCTGTTGCAATTTAATCCAAATCAGTTCAAGTCCACAAATGAACCCAAGATTCACGTGTGGCAAGATCCCAACAGTGGCATGGCAGATGCACTGCTCAAGAAAGGAAGGCTCTCCAGCGTGTGATTAATTACTGCACAATTCATCTCTGGAGCAGCCTTCCCATCACTACCGGACATCTACACAACCAGGGTGATAAGGAGTGTGAAATTAAGGACTCTCCATGTTTTTCACTTGCATATGACAATAAGTCTAAAGGTCTGCTCTACACCCCTGCACCAAACTGTAAACTTTTGGTGCTCTTGCCTTCAGTGCCGCAGCCCTCACCCTTTGGAACTCTCTCCTGGCCAAAATCCCCAATGCTGCATCCTTGGACACCTCCAAAAAATTCCTCAAGCACCATGTGTTCACCAAGGCCTTTGGCCTCAGCTAAGCCTCTCAACCCTTTCATCACTGCCCACTTTCTACCTTTCAGTTGTGCTTAATGTAAAGCATCCTTGAGTTTCTTGAAAGGCGCTATATACATTTAAGTCATTATTATTATTATTGTTATAAATTTCCTATGTTTGTTTACATTGTTGCACTAAAAGCAGTTTAGGTAGTTTCGTTCTGGCACCTTAGTGGGCAGCTTGGGGTCCTTCAAACTTATTGGCATTTTGTTCAGGCACTGATATGGGCAGCTATGGGTCCTAAAAGTTATAACGAGAGCTGAGTTTCCGCAAATGGGAGCTGAGTTTACCACGGATGGGAGCAGAGTTTACTGCGAACATTTCAGAGAAATCTTTAAACATCTTTTAAGTTGACTCTGATGCGTTCATGAAGAAGTAAGTGTATTGTTTGCTTGCAGGATATGTGAGTGTTTGATTCACTATGAATATCTCATGTTGTTTAGTTGTCTGTTTATGTGACAGAAAGTATTATATAGTACTATACTCCTTCATATTACACAGCTAATGCTAAATAGCAAGATGAGTGCTCTAATTATGATTTTTTTTCCTAATTTCGTGTCTCCAGTTTATTATTATTCACAGAAATACCATACACTGTCAACCCATAATGTTGAGATGCTACTCCTCATTCATTATTCCTCATGCATCCTGCTGTTGCTGTAATGCCAGTACAAATGGAGAAAAGGAGTTGAATTGTGTGTCTGTATTTACTCTCTGACTGGAGTATCTGAGTGGATGAGGTGTCCCAGCACTTTTTCAAATAACAACACAGAAGTCAATCTTCAATACTACTACTACTACTACTACTACTAATAATAATAATAATAATAACAATAACAATAACAATAACAATAATAATCATTATTATTATTGTTATTGTTATTATTATTAATGGGGAATTTGGCCTCCAATATGCTGCTCCACATCTGTGGAATACTCTTTTCCCACCACCTGAGTGCACTCTTTAATCTTTAAAAAAAGATTTGAAAGCATTTCTCTTCACAAAAGCTTACCCCTCATTACCCCCTGACAGAGTGGAGCACTTTGAGATTTGTTTCAAATGTAAAGTTCATTATGAATAAAATGTTTTATCACTTCACTAGCCATTGACCATCTCGGTTATGTGATGGTGTTTTCTCCCATATGGTCTTGGTGGACTTGACCTGATGTTGCTTTCCTGCCACTAAGAGTACCCATCTTCTTAGTTCATTCTCCTGGCTTCTACTTCTTTAAACATGTCTGGTATGGACAGCTTGTTGTATTTGCTGGGTGCCCCATTCTTTCTTGCCTTTCTGTAACTTTTCTTAGCCTTGAGCCGTCTCTTTTACGGAGGGTATTTCAAGCGTTTATCTTGTACTCAAGCATCTCTAGGAAAAAAATCCAATAACAACAAAAATATAGCAATGTTGTTGTTTAACTCATCCATTCATCCAAGTGATGCAATATGAAACGAAAAATAAATTACGGTCAGAAATGATTGGCAACAGTTACTAAAGTATGATTTAAGTAACCAAATTTATCCAAGTTTATCCAAGTTTAAATATGTGACACACTTATTTGCATTTTCATCTTTTGGTCAGTATTTTAGTAGTTTTCCACAATGATATAGCAAGTTTCCAGATTATACAATCACATATTTGAAAAAAGGTTATTTTGGATATTCTGTTCAAATATTTTACATTATTAACATACACTCATGCAGTATGAGTTCAGGACATCACTTAGGAAATTCCCCAATTAGATCTAGTTTTTTACACATCTATATTTTTTCAGGAATCTGTAATTGTATCTTTACTTTGAATTTTTGAGTGAAATATGTCTTTTGTAAATTCCAAACAGTATATCTGTTTTTCTACTACACAACACTTTCTTGGATCTTTTCATATTTTCCTCACACTTTATTAAATATTTATAGCTCATACTGGACAATAATACAAGTCTCATCATTTTTTCCATGTTCATCCTGTGGCTTTTGTGAAACTTTCCCTCCTCACTAGTGGCTGCTATGTTACTGCTGATCTGTGAATTAAAGATTAACTTCACACATGTTGCAAAAGAAGAAATATACAATATGCATCAAATCCTCCTTAAAGAGCAACACTGCATATTCTTAATTAAAGGTTTCATAAGATTAACATTCTGTTCATATTTATCTATGAGGCACTAAGATTTGTGCCTTGGCCGGGACAACTGGGTGGGAAAGTGAGCCTCTCCACTGACAGCAAAGATTGTAAACGAGGATCGGTCTGATGGTCTGGTCTCTGATTCCATAGATGAGAGAACTCAGACATCTTGGAAAGATGATAATACACACATAAAGAAATCGTTGTATGTGCACAAATGTTATAATGTCTAAGACTTTATAGATAGCCATAAGCAGTGGGTTGTATATGGTTGAAGACAGACTGAGGCCCAGCTGCACCAGATGTAACAGCAGTGTGTTACGAGCCTTTTGGGTTGAAGCTTTGTCTGTGGAAGCTGACCTGGCTGCTATTATCACACCAATATAGGAGCAAGTCACAACCACACCAGCTGAAACAAACAGAGAATAAGTGAAGGCTTTATCATAAACACCAGACATTGGGCCGAGCAACATTTTCTCTGTGGCACAAGAAAAAATCATCTGCAGGCTCTCTAGGTCTTCAAATGGAAAATCTAAAAGTAAAATAACTGTTGTGAGAACATTTAGTGAACTGATGGTCCAAACCACAAAGATAGCTAAGTCTGTGTTTCTGATGGTGATGATGGTAGAGTGTCTCAGTGGGTAGCACACAGCCACAAATCTCTCCAGAGACATCACCACCAGTGTGAGAGGAGAGATTACATTTGTGAGATAGACAAGCATAGTGAGAACACCACATACAGGATATGTCAACCATATTCTACAAGCAGCAAGTAGGTATAATAACTGACCCAGTGCCATCTGTACAGTGTCTGCAAAAAGGAGGTTAAACAGAAGAACATAACGTGAAGTCTCACGAAACACAGTTTTACTCTTCAAGGTGAATAACATGGTCACATTAATGAAGAGAAACACACAGCATGGTACTGTAGTTACAAAGGAAAACAACACTAATGCAAGTAACCCCTCATACTGCATTCCAACAGTGCTGTTGGTCTGACTCTGATTTGCATATGACATCCGACAGAAGCATTACATAATTCAACAATATTAGCCTGTAAATGTCACTGGAGCATGAAAGCACAGTTAATTTTGTTCAATTTGTGTTCCGATAACATTTAAGAACCATCGTCCCATCCATCTGAAAAGTTGCCAAGTTAGTTCAAAAGCATAATACAAAAACGGTTATCTTGTGCACACAGGCTATCAGTTAGAGGCAGTGTCTGTTTAAATGCAGGCAGCGCTTGTCTGCAGGGTTATGAGCTCAGTCATAACACCCGGTTCATGTGACACCATCACATTCAAGATTGATTAACTTATCAGTTGCTGATGTAATGTAACTCCTCCTCTAACTCTTCCCTGATACTATTGTGTTCTGTAAAACATAATAAAATATAGCCAATCTACCTAAATCAGTCTCATAAAGTTACTAAACTATCAATTTGGAATACTGATTAATAATTATGGATATAATTATGATCAAATTACAATATCTATATTTAGAAGTGGTTGAAGGAATTTGGAATTATTTCTCATAGGAGATGTTGACATTTTGTTCACAGTGTACAACAATAAATAGACAGCATTTGTGTTCAAAAACATATTTATTCTTCATAAACAATCTTAAAGCAAATTAAAGCCCACATCTAAGGAATATAGAAGTCTACATGGTCTAATCTAAGATTAATTACAGTGTAGGTTTACAGAAGATTAGATCTTATCTAAGCCCAGTTACATTACTTACAGTCCAGTTGAGAAGGGGATAAATCCTTTTCGGTGGAGGGCATGGAAGAAGTTTGATTTCAGGCTGAGTTTCAATAATTTGCCGTCTTGCAAATTAAGTTTCTGGCTCGTCCTTGTTTGTTGAGGAAGTCTTTCTGGAATTTGTAATGAACTTTGCGTTCATTAAGGCAAACTTCATGAAAGTTAGAGTTGTAGGAGGCTTTGTGAAGAGGAAGATATCTGCAGAGGGTCTCACCCTGAGATACAGAGGATCTCAGAAGGTACTGAAAGGGAGGGGGGCTGGTGAATCCAGGCTTCTGGGTCCCCTCCTGAAGGAAATGGAGGTGTTGCTGCTCCGGGGAGCAGTGGAGAAAGACACATGTCTGTCGGATGTGGAGAGGACGCTGGTGCTTTTGGCTGCCGCTTCTCCCTCCGAAAAAAGTTTGTCCTGTTTTGACCCTCACCCGAGTGTGTCAGAAACCCTTACCCTGTGCTACTGGAGGCTACCCCCAGCTCGACCACCGCCTGTCCCGGTGTGGCTGACCATCGCTGGGTAGGACAACTAGCCTTCAGCTTTCCGCCATCGCTGCGACCGCTGCCGCTGCCAAAGGTATCCCCCGGACGGGTCTCCACCTGTCCCGGTGCGATTAGCCCTTGCTGGCTAGGACCGCTGCCTTCCTGCATTGAGCCTGGCTCCCAACCAGGTCCCGGCTCGTTTTTCCATCAACGATGCTGCGGCTGGTCCTGCTCTACCTGCTATCTTATCACCACCTGTCACAGTCATCCACCGACTCTTTCAACCCGACCATGGCTCAACGCTACACAACCACGCAACTCCTCCGGCTGAATCATCAAACGCCTCCCGCTACGGAACTTATCACCGCAATAAAACACTTCGGACTTCTAAGACGCCGCCGCTACATCCATAGAGGCTCACGTCGCAAGTTTATTTACAACTCCACTGCAGCAAACAGTATCCCATCTCTCTGGACCGACTACATCTCCCGCACTTCCTCATTCCGTCACCACAACAACTCACCACGTCATCAGGAGGACCACCACATGAATGCTTTCAACCTCTGCCCGGTAGCAACTTCCTCTATGCAAACTTCAAAACAAAAGCCTCTGAAAATAGCCCTGTTCAACACAAGATCCCTCAACAATAAAAGCCTTATCTTAAATGAATTCATCACCGACAAACAACTGGACTTCCTCTGTCTGACTGAAACCTGGCAAAAACCCTTGGAATATTTCACACTCAACCAAACCACCCCTCTTGGATATTCTTATGTGGACATCCCTTGCTCTAAGGGCCGAGGAGGAGGAATTGCAGCCATACACCGCAAAGACCTCAACCCTCGGCCACTCTCCATCACTGCTGCACCATCTTTTGAACATCTGGCATTTAAACTCCCCGGTCCAAAACCCCTTGTGATTGCTATCATCTACCGTCCACCCAAACCCAAGCCAAACTTTCTGTCAGATTTCTCAGAATTCTTCACACAACTGTCTTCAGTCTCCCCATCCATCCTACTCCTACGTGTCTTTAACATCCACATTGACTCCCCTGACTGTAAAAGTACAACAGACTTTCTGGACATTCTCAACTGCTTCAACCTCACCCAACATGTAGATTTCCCCACCCGCCGCCGTGGGCACATTCTGGACCTTGTTTGTTCCACTGGCCTCAATATTGACAACCTCTCACACACTGACCTCACCATCTCTGACCACCTGACCATCATCATGGACATCAACATTCCCAGCCCCAAACCCAAACAAAACCGCATTATAACCTTCTGCAACCTCAAGTCTCTCTGTCCAACCTCCCTCTCTACATGCATATCCAACACCATAGCTGACTCCACCCTCCCTGAAAACCCAACTCCTATAGATCTCGTCAACCTGTACAACCACACTCTGTCCACCTGCCTCAACCAGCTTGCTCCCATAAAAACAAAAAATGTCTCATTCACTCACTCTGCCCCCTGGTACACTCCCGAACTTCACCAATTAAAGAAACAGCGCAGAAAACTGGAACGCCTATACAAGAAAACTGGACTCACTGTACACTACCAAGCCTACAAAGACCATATCCACCTATACAAGTCAGCACTCAACGAAGCCCGCTCCACCTTCTACTCCGACATATTTCACTCTGGCTCCTCCAACCCCCGCACTCTGTTTTCTACTATAAACAAGCTCCTCAAACCTATGGACCACATCTCACACTCTTTCACCCCGGAAAAATGCAATAACTTTCTTTCATTCTTTCACTCAAAAGTTGACAACATACACAGCCAGCTTGCCACCTCCTCCTCCGTCAGCCTCACCCTGTAACTTTCACCTCCTTCACGAACAGACCATAGTCTTTCTTCCTTCTCTCCCATAACCGCATCTGACCTCTCCAATATTTTCTCAAACATTAAACACCCCACCTGCCCCCTGGACCCCATTCCCTCCATCCTCTTCAAAGCTTGCCTCCCTTGTCTCACCCCACTCATAACCAACATCATAAACTCCTCCCTCACCTCTGGTACACCCATCCTCAAGAAGCCCGGCCTGGACCCTGATAACCCCGACAATTTCAGACCCATTTCAAACCTCCCATTTCTTTCGAAAATTCAAAGAACGTTCTGTTGCCGCTCAACTCCAGCACTACCTCCACTCCAACCAACTCTACGAAACATTCCAATCTGGCTTCCGTACCCACCACAGCACCGAAACCGCTTTACTAAAAGTCACCAACGACCTCCTACTCACCTCTGACTCCGGCTCCCTCAATATTCTCCTCCTCCTCGACCTCAGCGCCGCTTTTGACACCATCGACCACTCCATCCTCCTCAGTCGTCTGCTATCATGCTTTGGCATCACTGGCTCAGCATCACTAGCTCAGTAGGTTTAAATCCTTCCTCTCTGACAGATTTCACTACATCTCCATCAATAACTGCAAATCCCATATCATTCCTGTCACACACGGTGTCCCCCAAGGCTCGGTGCTTGGTCCCCTCCTATTCATCCTGTACATGCTACCCCTCTGTCACAATTTCATTGCTACGCAGACGATACCCAACTCTACCTCTCTATAAAAACCATCACTCCTGCCGCTCTGCTTACCATCACAAACTGCCTCACTGACATAAAAACCTGGATGAACAGCAACTTTCTCAAACTCAACTGCAACAAATCTGAAATCATCATCATTGGCCCCAAACCCCACCTCCCCTCTTCCCAGGACTTCTCACTGATCATTGATGGACACACAGTTACCCCCTCCCCCTCTGTCAGAAACCTCGGCGTCACCATGGATCCAACTCTCTCCTTCAAACACACATCAAGAACATCACAGAAACATCCTTCTTCCACCTCCGCAACATCTCACGTCTCCGTCCTATCCTGTCCTCCTCCGCTGCCGAAACACTAATCCATGCTTTCATAACCTCCAGACTGGACTATTGCAACAGCATTCTCTACGGCCTCCCCTCCACCAACCTTCAAAAACTTCAATATGTCCAAAATTCAGCTGCCCGTTTGCTCACCCACTCCCGCTCCAGAGAACACATCACGCCAATCCTTCAGTACCTCCACTGGCTCCCTATCCAGCACAGAATCCACTTCAAGATCCTGCTCATCACCTACAAAGCCCTCAATAACCTTCTCCCCCATGAACAGATCTCCTCCAACGTCACTCCCCCACTCGCAACCTCAGATCTTCTGACGCCAACCTACTGACCCCCATCACCAGGACCAAGCACCGCACCATTGGCGACAGAGCCTTCTCCACTGCTGCCCCAACCCTCTGGAACTCCCTCCCTACTCACATCCGCAATTCAGACTCCACGCCTTCAAACACCAACTCAAAACCCACCTTTTCAAAATACTGTAGCTTACAAGACCTGAACTCTTATCTCTCATCTCTGTTTAGTTCTGTTTTCTTCTGCATTTTGTGTTTGTGTCTGTCAAATTCCTGTTATGTTAAGCGACTTTGAGTACCTTTAAAAGCGCTATAAAAATTGAATGTATTATTATTATTATTATTATTATTATTAGAGATCAGAGGTGTGGATCTGGTCTTTTCAGTGGACCACCTGCAGTGTTAAAGGTCCCTTCACCAATGAGGTGGCCTGTAGGTGCCGTCATAAATGCAAGGTATGCTGGGAGCAAGGGTCTCTCTGTTCCTTGTCAGATGCCCAAAATGGAGGGGAGGTGCAATTTTGGGAGTTGGATGAGAATGCTGTTGCAAATGAATCCACATCAGTTCAAGTCCACAAATGAACCCAAGATTCACGTGTGGCAAGATCCCAACAGTGGCATGGCAGATGCACTGCTCAAGAAAGGAAGGCTCTCCAGCGTGTGATTAATTACTGCACAATTCATCTCTGGAGCAGCCTTCCCATCACTACCGGACATCTACACAACCAGGGTGATAAGGAGTGTGAAATTAAGGACTCTCCATGTTTTTCACTTGCATATGACAATAAGTCTAAAGGTCTGCTCTACACCCCTGCACCAAACTGTAAACTTTTGGTGCTCTTGCCTTCAGTGCCGCAGCCCTCACCCTTTGGAACTCTCTCCTGGCCAAAATCCCCAATGCTGCATCCTTGGACACCTCCAAAAAATTCCTCAAGCACCATGTGTTCTCCAAGGCCTTTGGCCTCAGCTAACCCTCTCAACCCTTTCATCACTGCCCACTTTCTACCTTTCAGTTGTGCTTAATGTAAAGCATCCTTGAGTTTCTTGAAAGGCGCTATATACATTTAAGTCATTATTATTATTATTGTTATAAATGTCCTATGTTTGTTTACGTTGTTGCACTAAAAGCAGTTTAAGTAGTTTCATTCTGGCACCTTAGTGGGCAGCTTGGGGTCCTTCAAACTTATCGCCATTTTGTTCAGGCACTGATATGGGCAGCTATGGGTCCTAAAAGTTATAACCAGAGCTGAGTTTCCACGAACCGGAGCTGAGTTTACCACGGATGGGAGTGGAGTTCACTGCGAACATTTCAGAGAAATTGTGAAACATAATCAGGCAGCCATTTGCGGCGCTGTTCACAGACCCGCCTGTCTCGCTGGGGGTATGAAGCATCGAAGGCGTGGGTTGGGGGGTGGTTCGGGGAGGGATGTATGCATGTCTGTATATGAGGAAGTTTGTGTGTGTAAGCCTGAGACCCACCATTGTCAAGCACCAAACAGTTCTAAGGAGATGACCTTCCTTCCTGGGCTCCAGGGCAAAGGCAGACAGTTCAACAGGTGGTTGTGGGGGTTAAGAGGGGCAGAGGATGGGATGGTAGTGTCTCACTACATTCTTCAACAGGGAAGATTAGCAACGGCCTTCGAGCCAAGGCTGTTGTTTTGGAGAAGCCAGATAAGATTGGAATTTGGACTGTGGGTGGAAGTGGCAGCGATTTCTGCTACTAATCCTTTCGATGGTAAAAATGTCCCTGCTGGTCTCCAGTTCGATCCAGCCTCTCCAGGGCTGTCACTCTTTCCAGAATGGTATCACGGTGCGGTTATGTTGTTTAGTTGCCTGTTTATGTGACAGAAAGTACTATATAGTACTATACTCCTTCATATTACACAGCTAATGCTAAATAGCAAGATGAGTGCTCTAATTATGAGATTTTTTCCTAATTTTGTGTCTCCTGTTTATTATTATTCACAGAAATACCATACACTGTCAACCCATAATGTTCAGATGCTACTCCTCATTCATTATTCCTCAAAAGGAGTTGAATTGTGTGTCTGTATTTACTCTCTGACTGGAGAATCTGAGTGGCTGAGGTGTCCCAGCACTTTTTCAAATAACAACACTGAAGTCAATCTTCAATAATAATAATAATAATAATAATAATAATAACAATAAACATTATTATTATTATTATTATTACTATTAATGGGGAATTGGGCCTCCAATATGCTGCTCCACATCTGTGGAACACCCTTTTCCCACCACCTGAGGGCACTCTTGAATCTTTAAAAAAAGCTTACCCCTCATTACCCCCTGACAGAATGGAGCACTTTGAGATTTGTTTCAAATGTAAAGTTCATTATGAATAAAATGTATTATCACTCTAGTAGCCTTGGACCATCTCTGTTATGTGATGGTGTTTTCTCCCATATGGTCTTGGTGGACTTGACCTGATGTTGCTTTCCTGCCACTAAGAGTACCCATCTTCTTAGTTCATTCTCCTGGCTTCTACTTCTTTAAACATGTCTGGTATGGACAGCTTGTTGTATTTGCTGGGTGCCCCATTCTTTCTTGCCTTTCTGTAACTTTTCTTAGCCTTGAGCCGTCTCTTTTACGGAGGGTATTTCAAGCTTTTATCTTGTACTCAAGCATCTCTAGGAAAAAAATCCAATAACAACAAAAATATAGCAATGTTGTTGTTTAACTCATCCATTCATCCAAGTGATGCAATATGAAATGAAAAATATATTACGGTCAGAAATGATTGGCAACAGTTACTAAAGTATGATTTAAGTAACCAGATTTATCCAAGTTTACAACTTTAAAAATGTGACACCCTTATTTGGATTTTCATCTTTTGGTCAGTATTTTAGTAGTTTTCCACAATGATATAGCAAGTTTGCAGATTATACAATCACATATTTGAAAAAAGGTTATTTTGGATATTCTGTTCAAATAGTTTACATTATTAACATACACTCATGCAGTATGAGTTCAGGACATCGCTGAGGAAATTCCCCAATTAGATCTAGTTTTTTACACATCTATATTTTTTCAGGAATCTGTAATTGTATCTTTACTTTGAATTTTTGAGTGAAATATGTCTTTTGTTAATTCCAAACAGTATATCTG
The DNA here is from genome assembly GCF_030273125.1 of Centropristis striata. NCBI lineage: Eukaryota > Metazoa > Chordata > Actinopteri > Perciformes > Serranidae > Centropristis > Centropristis striata. The sequence goes on along the minus strand of NC_081531.1, from coordinate 850,414 downwards.
TTTTTCTACTACACAACACTTTCTTGGATCTTTTCATATTTTCCTCACACTTTATTAAATATTTAAAGCTCATACTGGACAATAATACAAGTCTCATCATTTTATCCATGTTCATCCTGTGGCTTTTGTGAAACTTTCCCTCCTCACTAGTGGCTGTTTTGTTACTGCTGATCTGTGAATTAAAGATTAACTTCACACATGTTGCAAAAGAAGAAATATACAATATGGATCAAATCCTCCTTAAAGAGCAACACTGCATATTCTTAATTAAAGGTTTCATAAGATTAACATTTTGTTCATATTTATCTATGAAGCACTAGGATTTGTGCCTTGGCTGGGACAACTGGGTGGGAAAGTGAGCCTCTCCACTGACAGCAAAGATTGTAAACAAGGATCGGTCTGATGGTCTGGTCTCTGATTCCATAGATGAGAGAACTCAGACATCTTGGAAAGATGATAATACACACATAAAGAAATCTTTGTATGTGCACAAATGTTATCATGTCTAAGACTTTATAGATAGCCATAACCAGTGGGTTGTGTATGGTTGAAGACAGACTGAGGCCCAGCTGCACCAGATGTAACAGCAGTGTGTTACGAGCCTTTTGGGTTGAAGCTTTGTCTGTGGAAGCTGACCTGGCTGCTATTATCACACCAATATAGGAGCAAGTCACAACCACACCAGCTGAAACAAACAGAGAATAAGTGAAGGCTTTATCATAAACACCAGATATTGGGCCGAGCAACATTTTCTCTGTGGCACAAGAAAAAATCATCTGCAGGCTCTCTAGGTCTCCAAATGGAAAATCTAAAAGTAAAATAACTGTTGTGAGAACATTTAATGAACTGATTGTCCAAACCACAAAGATAGCTAATTCTGTGTTTCTGATGGTGATGACGGTAGAGTGCCTCAGTGGGTAGCACACAGCCACAAATCTCTCGAGAGACATCACCACCAGTGTGAGAGGAGAGATTACATTTGTGAGATTGGCAAGCATAGTGAGAACACCACATACAGGATATGTCAACCATATTCTACAAGCAGCCAGTAGGTATAATAACTGACTCAGAGCCATCTGTACAGTGTCTGCAAAAAGGAGGTTAAACAGAAGAACATAACGTGAAGTCTCAAGAAACACAGTTTTACTTCTCAAGGTGAATAACATGGTCACATTAATGAAGAGAAACACACAGCATGCCACTGTAGACAAAATGGAAAACAACACTAATGCAAGGAACCCCTGATACTGCAGTCCAACAGTGCTGTTGGTCTGACTCTGATTTGCATATGACATCTTACAGAAGCATTTAATGCATCAAAAATATTCACCTGTTAATGTCATTTGAGCATGAAAGCACAGTTAATTTTCCTTCAATTTCTGTTCCTATAACAGTCTAGATCAGTCCTTCCATCCATCTGAAAATATGCCAAGTTAGTTCAAAAGCATAATACAAAAACAGTTATTTTGTGCACACAGGTGATCGGTTAGAGACAGTGTCTGTTTAAATGCAGGCAGCGATTTTCTGCAGGGTTATGAGCTCAGTCATAACACCCGGTTCATGTGACACCATCACATTTAAGCATGAGTAACATATCAGTCTTTGATGATGTAATGTAACTCCTCCTCTAACTTTTCCCTGCTACACGTCATCGTGTCTTCAATGATTGTTTTTTTTGTTTTTTTTAACGCTTGTTTCACTAGGTTACTCACATTGGTATCACTGACTGATCAGTCATTTCTAAGTGAGACCTGGCCTGGTTCACTCTGGACACTGGGAATGCACAACCAAACCACTTCTTGCAATTTCAGACTATAACTGCAGTCCGATCTCTGTGATATCAAATGATGAACATGAAAACAAACTTGTGCTGCTATCTTCCCCACTTGAAGTCATAGTATTCACTTTAGTGATCGGCTGGTGAAGCCATGCTATCAAGGTCCCTCTGACTCTGTCAAATGAGACATTGCACCACCGTTTTATAGCATCATATAACATTACAACCAATTACAACCAATCTGATCAGAAAAATTAACACTTTACCAACCATGAACATAAAAAAACTACTTTACATGTTGGAAACCCTCGCTAGTAAGAATTTATTTGACATGAACCCAAATCACTTATTTTGTCCCATCTGCTAAAATAGACTGCAGGCAGCTGTCTGCAGGGGGTGCTGAACATGTTTTGGCTTTGACATGGTATCATCTACCCCTTTTTGACCAATGCAGTTAGAGGGTGTAGGATAAATCCATAGATGAATCCACATTGAAATGTTACCTAAGTACACAGGTGAAATATCAAATTCATGGGAAAGGAAAACCTCTTGGACGAAAGTCAGCATAGCGCATCCTGAGCGGATGCTCTGGTTGATACGATAACATTAGAATAAGAACATAATCTCCCAAGTGTACTCACATATCAAATGATTGTCATAACAGGAAAGTACAGGACATTAAAACCTTAGTTACAAAGAAACAATGACGCACGAACTGAAGTGAAATTAGCTGGTCAGAGGCGTTGTCTGCCAGAGTTGTTCTGAATGTTGGTCGTGTTGTACCATATGTTTTTACTATCTGCCAATTAAATCCCGCACAAGGCTGTGATTCGAATCTATCTGTTCGTCAAGTGTTTTCTTTAAAGATTTTCTACAACAAGGGCCGATTCAGAGCCTAATCTGGAACCAGCTCTTTGTGTTTGGACAGCCAAAGAAACGGCTCCCTGCAGGGAAACTGGTTCCAGGGCAGCACCAACTCTTTCCTGGTCTGAAACTACAATGCAATTAAGTCATGGTCATGAGACCAACTAAAACATGTATCATTCATTTATTTGATTCCTTTAACTGCAATGTGATACATACAGTATAGCAAAAGCAGGCTAGTGTTTGCGGATTAGCATTAGCTTACACAAAGGCTAACATCAGCATTTTACTTTCAGTGTTAATGAGGATGAATTCACCGTCCATAGCATTCACGACAAGCAGCACAAATGTGTTGTACCAGTCGTGTTTGGATGTCAAAGTAGGCTCGAATAGCCAGGAGCAACATTTGTAGAGAAATGATGTAGTCCAACATTGTTGTTATTATGTTTGTGGAAAGTGGAGACATATATAGTGACATAATTACGTGTTTCTTGCCTGCTTTTCAGTCGAAACAGGAAGTAGTGCATATCTTGATGAAAGTTACGCCTATCAACAGCAAACTTGGTGAGCAACCAGTCAAAAAGCCTCACCAACAAAGACCAAGTACTGCAAATGAAGCAGGACCTCACCAACGGTCTGGAAAACAAATCAGCAAGACCCTACTGCCAGGAAAGCTCAAGCTCTGGTGCCTGCAATTCGGGCTTCTCCCTCTTGGAGACTTACTTGCATTGGTAATGTGGCCACTTACTATCTATGAGGTCCCAATAGCAACAGTGGAGAAGTTGGAGCGAACCATGACTTCATATATGAAGAAATGGCTAGGAGTACCATGCTGTCTGACTAACACCAGTCTATACGGGCAAGGGATCCTTGAACTGCCCACCACGAGTCTCACCGAAGAGTACAAGTGCTCTAAAGTAAGACTCCTGATGGCGTTGAAGGACTCCAAAGGCCAATCCATCCGCAGTGCTGCACCACCCGTCTTAACTGGCTAGAAATGGACACCATCTGATGTAGTGCAGCATGCCATGTCAGCCCTGAAGCACAAGGACATCATTGTGGGACATGTCCAGCTGGGAAGAGAAGACTTTGGCCTTGCGGCAAGAAAACCAACTTGGCGTAAGGCCTCAACTTCAGAGAGGAGGAAAATGGTAGTAGAGGAGGTGCGCCATCAGGAGGAGGCTGAAAGAAGCACAAAGGCTGTCTCTCTTGCCAAACAGGGACAATGGATGAAGTGGGAATGCCTGGAAGGAGAATGCTCAGCTGGACACAGCTCTGGGAAATGGAGGCAATTAACATCAGCTTCATCATCAGAGCTACATATGATGTGCTCCCGTCTCCAAAAAACCTGCAAGTGTGGTATGGCGAGGACCCAACCTGTGCCCTCTGCCCAACTCCAGCTACTCTCAAACACATCCTGACCGCTTGCAATACCAGCCTCATGCAAGGCTGCTACAGCTGGAGACACAACCAGGTCCTTCAGTGTCTGGTAGCAGCTATTGAGAGCAAGAGTAATTCCAATAACACCTTGCCCCTGAGAGCAACCAACTCCATCACAGCACCAATATTCATCCGAGAGGCACAGAGACAGCCCAACCATCCCCCTACCAAGCCAGAAACTGGACAGCTAGCCATGGCCCGGGATTGGAAGATGCTAGTTGATATTGGCCAACAACTAATCTTTCCACCTGAGATAGCAGCTACCACTCTTAGGCCAGACTTGGTACTCTGGTCACCCTCGCTGAGGTCAGTCAACATCATTGAACTCACAGTCCCGTTGGAGAGTTTCACCGAAGAGGCCTATGAGCAAACAGAACTAGCAGCAGATGCCCAACAATGAGGATGGAATGCCAAGGTCTAACCAGTTGAAGTGGGATGCAGAGGTTTTGTGGCCTTTTCTACCCTCAGACTGCTGAAGGACCTTGGTATCCATGGACAGGCTCTTCGACAGACAATTAGATCAGTCTCTGAGGCCGCCGAAAGAAGCAGCCAGTGGATATGGCTCAAGCGGAAGGGCCCATGCTGGGCTCAAAGAGCAGGTCTATTTTCTTTTTCAACTCCTTCAAGGCACAAAGTCTGATCCTGCCGAAATCTAGCACATAGAATCTATGGTACCCCATGACTAAAACATTTGAAAATAATTTTGATAACCAGAAAAATACCCAAGTTATAGAGGAAAGACTTTCTGTAGGTGTCAGTGAAAACGCGAAGTCCTGCATATCTTGGCAACAATTATTCCGGTCAACACGAAACTTGGCTCAGTATTAGGGTTAGAATGGTTCTTTTGGCCTTGACATGGTTAGTCTTTTATCTGTATGTTGTATGGATGAGTTTTCTCAATTAGATGAATAAAAACAACTCAGATATGATGCCCAAAGTTATTAAGAGATAATGAGGCAGACTTGTCCTTTATCATTTAACTTTTTTAGTGCAGGTAATAGTTTATCTAGAAACTTTCAAAGACCGTCTATCAAAAACTGTGTTCAAGGTATACAAGTTTGAATATGCAACACTCATATTTAAATTTCAATCTTTTGGTAGATTTTTTTTTTTTTTTTCCACAATGTCATTGCAAATTTGCAGAATATACAATCACATCTGAGATTAAGCGTCAGTGTAGGTATTCTGTTTAAGATAAGATAAGATGGGATAGAAATGTATGAATCCAAAAGGGAATTCTTGTTCCAGAATGCTCCAAGTTACAAGAACAAACACAATACAGGATGATATAAGAAAAACAGTTAGCAAAACAGGTAACAATAACAATATATAATATAAATATGACAATGACTAAAAAATATAAATGTAACAATATAAAATTAAAAAATAAAGTGTCAGAGGAGTAAAGTGGGTAGAGTGCAGATGACATGGCATGCATCACATTTAACATACCTATTTGTGTTTTGTGTCAAATTTTCATTTCTTCTCCTTACATATTATCAGGCATTTAAAGCCCATACATCTTGAACAATACAGGTCTCATCATTTTATCACATTAATCCTGTGGCTTTGGTGACACTTTCCCTCCTCACTAGTGGTTGCTATGTTACTGCTGATCTGTGAATAAAAGATGTACTTCACCCATGATGCAAAACAACAAACAGATAGAATGCATCAAATCCTACTTAAAGAGCAACACTGCATATTCTTAATTTACATTTCTAATGAAATTAACATTTTTTTCATATTTATCTATGAAGTTCTAAGATTTTTAGCCTTGGCTGGGACAACTGGGTGGGAAAGTGAGCCTCTCAACTGACAGCAAAGATTGTAAACAAGGATCGGTCTGATGGTCTGGTCTCTGATTCCATAGATGAGAGAACTCAGACATCTTGGAAAGATGATAATACACACATAAAGAAATCTTTGTATTTGCAGAAATGCCATCCTGTCTAAGACTTTATAGATAGCCATAAGCAGTGGGTTATGTATTGTTGAAGACAGACTGAGGCCCAGCTGCACCAGATGTAACAGCAGTGTGTTACGAGCCTTTTGGGTTGAAGCTTTGTCTGTGGAAGCTGACCTGGCTGCTATTATCACACCAATATAGGAAGAAGTGACTACCACACCAGCTGAAACAAACAGAAAATAAGTGAAGGCTTCATCATAAACACCAGAAATTGGGCCAAAGAACATATTCTCTCTGGCACAAAAATCTTTCATCTGCAGGCTCTCTATGTCTTCAAATGGAAAATCTAAAAATAAAATAACTGTTGTGAGAACGTTTAGTGAACTGATGGTCCAAACCACAAATATTGATAATTCTGTGTTTCTGATGGTGATGATGGTAGAGTGCCTCAGTGGGTAGCACACAGCCACAAATCTCTCCAGAGACATCACCACCAGTGTGAGAGGAGAGATTACATTACTGAGATCAAGAAGCATAATGATAACACCACATACAGGATATGTCAACCATATTCTACAAGCAGCCAGTAGGTATAATAACTGACTCAGAGCCATCTGTACAGTGTCTGCAAAAAGGAGGTTAAACAGAAGAACATAACGTGAAGTCTCAAGAAACACAGTTTTACTCTTCAAGGTGAATAACATGGTCACATTAATGAAGAGAAACACACAGCATGACACTGTAGACAAAACTGAAAACAATACTTGTGCAAAGTACCCCTGATACTGCAGTCCAACCGTGCTGTTGATCTGAGACTGATTTGCATGTGACATCTGACAGAAGCATTACATAAATAAACAATATTTGCCGCAGTTAATTTTGTTCAATATCGTTCCTATAACAGTTAAGATCCAGGGTGTCTGGTTAATTCAAAAGCAAAATAACAAAAGTTATCACAGGTGGTTAGAGGCAGTGTCTGTTTAAATGCAAGCAGCGCTTGTCTGCAGGGTTATGAGCTCAGTCATAACACCCGGTTCATGTGACACCACCACATTTAAACATGAGTAACATTGGTGATGTAATGTAACTCCTCCTCTACCATTAGTGTTTTAATTCCATGGTAGTTACAGTACTGATCGTCTGCTGAAGATGTGGTTCAAGGTCTCTCCAAAAAACCAACTTGACCAATCAGAGGTCAACAACAGCTGTCCAATATGATGTTACACTCCCGTGTTTTGGGATCATAAAACTCACTTTAAAAAATAAAGAAATATGAACACTTGAAGAACCATCAGCGTAGTTTAAAAAAACTCTACTTAAAATGTCTGAAATCTTGCTGGTGAGATTTTTTTTGAACATGAACCTAAATTTCTTAGTTTGGTCCATATCCCATCTACTAACAGACTGCAGTCAGCAACTAGGAGGTGCTGAAGATGTTGTGGCTTCATCTTTAGGAAGCAATCATCTTGTCACTTAATATACAGTCTGTAGCCCCTTTCGTAGGGGGTTCCTGAAAAACTCCCCCTATATTGCTGTAAAGATCTGTGTGGGCTTATCGTTTCAGGGCGTTCATAGTAAACCTGTAAAGGTGGGATATCCGTGTCCACAGCGGCGGTTGATTTCAAAACAATGATGGCAGAATAACTGAACGTCCTGCTGTTTTTTGCCGAACAGATCTGCATTTTAGGCAAAGATGTTCTGCATCTTGATTTGCATGTTTCGGTTACTGTCGGAGTCGAGTGAGGGACTGTTGTTTGTCACAAAAACAATATGTGGTTAGACGTCACACAATACATTTTACACCTTGCTGGGATGGACGATACATATTGGTACAGCTTCCAACCGTCCCACCAATTTTACGCCTCTATGACTACATCTGAAGGCATCACAGAGTGCTTTCATAGTTGTAGAGATTTTAGGATGCCTCTTTACCAATAAATGATTTTCACAACGGGTTGTCAATTTTGCAGGGATTTTATCAGTTATAGTTTACAGTTATAGGATGCCTTACACAGGGCACCAAATATGTTGGGATTTTAGGATGCCTCATTACCAATAAATGATACCTTGCACCGTGGACACTAATAATGTAGATATTTTATCTCTTGCAGTTATAGGATGCCAGACACGGGCACTATTAATGTAGGGAATTTATCTCTAACAGTTATAGGATGCCTCATGGGGCTTACCATAAATACTATCCCTCTCACAAGGGTATCAAATATGTGAGGATGAACCTGAGCAACGCTTGTGTGGGTCTCAGGATTAAAAAAATGTCGTTAGATGGTTACCAGAATTATTAATAATCATACATAAATATTAATTATAATGAATTATATGACTTGATATACTCTAAGTCATCTCAATAGTGGCACCACTCTGTTGAACAGAGGAGACGATAGACAATTCACCTAACTCAGTCACATAAAGTTACCAAACTATCAATTTGGAACACCGAATGATAATTAACTTAATCATTATAATCAAATTACCATATTCATATTCAGTAGTGGTTAAAGGAATTTGGAATTCTTTTCATACAAGAGGTTGGCATATTGTTTGTAGTGTTCAACATTAAATGGACAGCATGTATAATCCAAAAAGGTATTTATTCTAAATAAAGTAAGGCAAACAAAAGCACACAATCTATGGAGTTTAGAGATTATACAGTCTAATTTTAAGATTGTTTACAGTGTAATGGTGATAAACAGAAAATGTGTGTGTGTGTGTGTGTGTGTGTGTGTGTGTATGTGTGTATGTGTGTGAAGCTGCATGTCTTCAGTACAAAGGGTCGTAAAACAAGACAGTGTTGGTGTGAAGGGTTGGCCCGTCCTGTCTTAAAGGATAATGGACCATGTGTTGTAGTGTGAGCTTCTACAGTGCTGCATGTCTGTTGAAAGCCAATTTAAAGTACATTGTATGTGAATTGTGTGAAGAAATCAAATTAGTTAGTAGAGTTAGTTCAGCTGTACGACTAAATGTCTCTGTAAAACTAGATTAGTAATACTTAAAAACGCACATTACCAAATTATTGATTACAAGTCAGTACTTTGTGCTTGAGTCCTTGATGATTATCTTATCTAAGCCCAGTACATACCAGTTCAAAAATGAAAAGGATTTTGAAGAAGGTGTTGGGAGGAAGTTTGGTTGAAGGCAGTCTTCCAATAATTTGCCGTCGTGCAAATTAAGTTTTGCTCGTTCTGGTTTGTTGAGGAAGTGTTTTCTTGTGGTTGCAATAAATGTAGACTTGCACACTCGCACGCACAAACGTACACACACACACACACACACACAAACATATTCACACCTGTAAATAGTGTTAACACAAATTATCAAAGCAGGCATTTGAATATTAAAACACTCCAGAAACCGACTGGTTGTGATCGACTTTAGTTAACACAAAACGTTAAGCCTGGATTTCAGGAGGAACTGTGCAAAGCATGATAACGTTTACTAACAGGCAATATTTAGAGTAGCTAATACTGCTGGATGTGTTCAGTTATCCTAAACATTAGTCGGTATATGGAAACTGAAATGGAAATTAAGCCTGTCCGTTGTAACACATATAATTTACTGACATTTCTATTTGGACCACTGATGCTCAACATGAGAAGACAGAACTGGACTCAAAAAAACATCAACAACTTATCAATATCTTATGTTACATATTGATGTTTTTATGAATGTCTAATTTGACTTAACTCTGTTGCTTCTGTAGTGTTTATAAGTTTTTGCATTAAATCACATTATTATTTATCATTTATCAGCTTCCTGATTGTATTCTCCCATTTTTAAATTAGACATCTATCCCCTGGAAAAAGAGTGTTGAGCATAAATGCTAAATGTTTTATTCGTGTTGTCATATTATATCATATATTATAAATCTAATACTTTCACTCAGTAATGAAGACAATGTTAGCTCAAATGTAAATATAATTTATTGAAATGCAAAAAAAAAAACTTATGAAGAATGCCTAAATAGTGTTGAGAATACTAGTGTGTGACATATGTAGGATAAAATGGAAGATGGGATCAACACCTCAAAAATACAGAACATTCTTCAAATGTATTTATTTGTTGTCCTTTGAAGACAGATAATGTGATCATAAAGTCAGTTGTCTAAAGTCAGGTTACCAAGACTGGAAGTTAAATTTATTGACAAATGTACTGAAAGAAAGAAATATAAATTGTCTTTCATTTAATAGCGCTGTGGGGATTATCATTTTACATGTTAACACACGCACTGACATATCTGCACTGAGAAACAACCCGCAGATTTTCAAATGTAATACGTTTGTTACAATTGTATCTATGTGTAGAAGTTATTAATAGGCAAAAATGTTTTAATTATAAACCAGTATCAATCCAGCTCAGCTCATAATAAAGTTTAATCAAGGGTCATCCAAATAAACAAATTCTAGCTAAAGTAAAATTAAATTAAAATTCAGGTTAACATGTTTGCCTCATGTAAGTATCCGTAAATGTTCTGCTGATTCAAGGTAACACTGGTGACATTACTGCAAGTCTCGATAAAATCAGTGTTTCAAATTACCCTAATTATGTATCTAAAACAAGTTGAAGTTGCTGTGGTAAATTTTTAGAATAATTTACCGTGAGTTAAGCAGTGTAAGCTGGGACACCAACAGACAGGAACATCACGGCAGTGTTAGTCAGCGAGCCGGCCGGCTGCTGTCTGTCCCGGTGTAGCATGTAGCCTAGCTTGTTAGCTCCGGTAGCCTCCGCTAGCTTGGTAGCTTCAAGCTAAGTGGGCATGTTTCGGCCGCCTCAGCTGCAGCTCTCTGCCATTTTTGGATTATCCGGGGGAGTTGGGCACAGTCAGCTTTGCCAAAATGGCAACTGTGGGAACGCCCACAAAGCTTAATTTGTGCCCTTCAAAACCCCATGGGTGACGTCACGGAGACTACGTACATATTTTATACCGTCTATGACATGAACCTACATATTTTAGTTTGGGTGTCTATTGACAGACTTCAGGCAGCCACTAGGGGGTGCTGAAGGTGTTTTTGCTTCCGCTTTTGGAAGCTAACATCTTGTCACTTAATACACAGTCTCAAAAGTCTGCAAAGATGTTCTCTATTTTGATTTACATGTTTCAGTTACTGTCAGACTCAAGTGAGGGACAGTTATTTGTCACACAAATAATATGTGGTTAGACGTCACATGGGACGTCACATTTTACACCTTTCCGGGATGGACAATTTGCAGTGATCCCGCTTCCAACAGTACCACCAATTTTACACCTCTATAACGACCTCTGAAGGCGTTACAGAGCAGGGATCACTTGATCCCCCCATCCCACTTTCATAGTTGTAGGGATTTTAGGATGCCTCTTTAGGAACAAACTACACTTTGCAATGGTTCATCTACATTGCAGGGATTTCATCTCTAACTATAGGATGCCTCACATGGGGCACCAAATATATAAGGATTTTGTCTCTAATAGTTATATTATGCCTCATGCTTGAGCACCATTAATATAAAAAGGGCATAACCATTAATGCTATCAGTTCCTGGTCCCATAATGGAACTGATGAAGATATTAGGGCCATGACAACCTGACCTGATTGAAAGGATCAAATCTTTTCGGCAATGAGTAAAGCTAACCTTGGTATTCAAGAGAACACTTATGATGAATTACAGACTTGATTCACCAACTTGTAAATAACGGCCAACATGATGTCTGATGTGTTTTGAACAGGTTGTATGGCAGCCAAGGTTATCCTAATGATCTCAATATAGATTTTTTTGGTCCACTGAGGTCAAAAATATAGTGCCTTCCCCAATTTTAACCTCTATAGAAAAAGCCTGATGGATGAACTGTCCATGACAATTAATTCATTAAATGCCTTTAAAGCCCAGATGCATCGTAAGGCAACATTCGTGCCCTGATGACACGTATAAAAGTTCCTGAAATATGATTGAATGAACCAGAATCATCCTTTAACATTGTACTATTTTAGTTATAGTTATATACATTGTTTTTATAGAAGTTTTGAAAAACTGTGTCCAAGGTATACATGTTTAAATATGCAACACTCATATTTACATTTTAAGCTTTTGATTGGTATTGTAGTTATTTTACAAAACGTCATTGCAAAATATACAATCACATGAGAATAATCGTTAGTCTGGGTATTCTGTTTAAATATTCTCCGTTCTTAACATTTACACTGAAACTGAATAAGCTCCTGACATCGCCGAGAACATGTATTGTATTGTATCTCTACTTTAAAGCTTTTAGTGGATTATGCCATTTGTAAATTACAAAAACTGCACTTGTTATTGTATCAAATTAATATTTCTTCTCCTCACACATTATTCAGATATTTAAAGCTCATACATCTTGAACAATAATAGAGGTCTCATAACTTTATTCATGTTCATCCTGTGGCTTTGGTGACACTTTCCCTCCTCACTAGTTGCTGCTATGTTACTGCTGGGTTGTGAATAAAATATTTGCTTCACCGATGTTGCAAACAACAAACAGTATGCATCAAATCCGGCTTAAAGAGCAGTACTGCATAGTCTTAATTTAAGTTTTTATTAAATTACCATATTTTGTTGAAAATATTATTTATCTATGAAGTAATAAGTATTCAGATCTTTGCCTTGGCCGGGACAACTGGGTGGGAAAGTGAGCCTCTCCACTGACAGCAAAGATTGTAAACGAGGATCGGTCTGATGGTCTGGTCTCTGATTCCATAGATGAGAGAACTCAGACATCTTGGTAAAATGATAATAAACACATAAATAAATACTTGTATTTGCAGAAATGCTATCCTGTCTAAGACTGTATAGATTGCCATAACCAGTGGTTTGTATATGGTTGAAGACAGACTGAGGCCCAGCTGCACCAGATGTAACAGCAGTGTGTTACGAGCCTTTTGGGTTGAAGCTTTGTTTGTGGAAGCTGACCTGGCTGCTATTATCACACCAATATAGGAAGAAGTGACTACCACACCAGCTGAAACAAACAGAAAATAAGTGAAGGCTTCATCATAAACACCAGACATTGGGCCAAGCAACATAGTTTCTGTGGCACAAAACTCTTTCATCTGCAGGCTCTCTAGGTCTTCAAATGGAAAATCTAAAAGTAAAATAACTGTTGTGAGAACATTTAGTGAACTGATGGTCCAAACCACAAAGATAGCTAATTCTGTGTTTCTGATGGTGATGATGGTAGAGTGCCTCAGTGGGTAGCACACAGCCACAAATCTCTCCAGAGACATCACCACCAGTGTGAGAGGAGAGATTACAATTGTGAGATAGGCAAGCATAAAGAAAACACCACATACAGGATATGTCAACCATATTCTACAAGCAGACAGTATGTAAAATAACTGACTCAGAGCCATCTGTACAGTGTCTGCAAAAAGGAGGTTAAACAGAAGAACATGACGTGAAGTCTCAAGAAACACAGTTTTACTCCTCAAGGTGAATAACATGGTCCCATTAATGAAGAGAAACACACAGCATGGTACTGTAGTTACAATGGAAAACAACACTAATGCAAGTAACCCCTGATACTGCATTCCAACAGTGCTGTTGGTCTGAATCTGATTTGCATATGACATCTGACAGAAGCATATTCACCTGTTAATGTCATTGGAGCATGAAAGCACAGTTAATTTTGTTAAATCTCTGTTCCTATAACAGTTAAGATCCATCATTGTCCCATCCATCCATCTGAAGGGTGTCTGTTAAATTCAGAGACAAAATACAAAAAGTTATCACAGGTGATCGGTTAGAGGCAGTCTCTGTTAAAATGCAGGCAGCACTTATCTGCAGGGTTATGAGCTCAGTCATAACACCCGGTTCATGTGACAACATCACATTTAAACATGAGTAACATTGGTGATGTAATGTAACTCCTCCTCTACCATTATTGTTTGAATTCTGTAGTAGTTGCAGTAGTGGTCGGCTGGTGAAGCCGTGGTATCGAGGTCCCTCCAAAACAACCACTTGACCAATCCAAAGTCAACAACAGCTGTCCAACATGATGTTATACCACTGTGTTATAGCATCATAAAACTCTTGAAGAACCATCAGTACAATTAAAAAAAAAACACTGAAATCCTTGCCAGTAAGAATTCATTCAACATTTACCTATTTTTTTTTAGTTTGATCCATATCCCATATACTAACAGACTGCAGGCAGCCACTAGGAGGTGCTGAAGAGGCTTTGGCTTCAGCTTTAGGAAGCACTCATCTTGTGACTTTATATGAAGTCCGTAGGCCCTTTCATAGTGCGTTCCTGCAGAAGTCCCGCTATATTGCTGTAAAGATCAGTGTGGGCTTTTTGCCTTAGGGCATTCATAGTGCAGTCCGGCTTTGCAGAATGAAGTGGGAGGAGAAATTGTGATGTGTAACAGAGCAGGAGCACTGAGTGTACAATTAGCGTCAGGTAGCGGCGGGTCATATCGAAAAAATAATGGGAAAAGATCTGAACGTTGTGCTGTTTCTCGCTGATGAGATACTGCATACGTAAGCAAAGATGTTCTGCATTTTGATTAATATGTTACTGTCGGACACAAGTGAGGGACGGGTGTTTGCCACACAAAGAATACGCGGTAAGACGTCATACATTTTCCACCTTGCTGGGATGGCCAATTCATATTGGTCCCACTTCCGACAATCCCACTAATTTTATGCCGCTATGACTACCTCTGAAGGCGTTACAGAGCCGGGATCACTTGATCCCCCCATCAAAATTCACATGTTGCTAGATCCCAACACAGACATACACCTTTGAAGAGGATTTCAGAGCTGACAGATGATTCTTTGTTCTGACCTCAACACGTGTTGAAGGCAGAGCAACTTTCCCTCCCATCACCATCTTAGGCTTCATCTTTAGGAAGCAATCATCTTGTCACTAAGTCTGTAGGCCTTTTCATACTAAATTCCCTCAAAAGCCTTGCTATATGGCTTTAAAGATCTGTGTGGTCTTTTCGTCTGAGGGCATTAATAGTGAACCCGTGAAGGCTTGATATTCGTGTCTATTCATAGTGTAGTCCGGCGTTGCGGAAAGAGTTGGGAGGACACGATAGTGATATAACAGTGCAGCAGCACTACGTGTACAATAAGCAACAGGCAGCGGCGGGTGATTTCAAAATAATGATTGTGGAAGAAGTGAACGTCTTGCTGTTTCTCGCCGAATAGATACTGCATACTTAGAAAAGATTTTCTGCATTTTGATTTACATGTTTCGGTTACTGTTGGACTCGAGTGAGGGACTGTTGTTTGTCACAAAAACAATATGTGGTTAGACGTCACTCCATCAGTCACATTTCACACCTTGCCGGGATAGACGATTCATATTGGTCCCGCTTCCAACAGTCCCACCAATTTTACACCTCTATAAATACCTCTGAAGGCATCACAGAGCACTTTCATAGTTGTAGTGATTTTAGGATGCCTCTTTACCAATAAATGATACTTCACGACGGGTCATCAATAATGCAGGGATTGTATTTCTTACACTTATTCACCTTATTCAGCCACGCCCATTTTCTACATTTTTTTACTTCCGGATTGTGTGGGAACTTCCGGTAGGCTAGCAACGGCTAGTTAGCTACATTGAAAACCCCAGCTATGTAAGATGGAGAGGCTAACGTGGGTAGAGACAAAAAACAACATTAAAAGGTCGGATGGAGGAATTATTCTTCGCCACCCGAGGTTAAGGAACTCCACTGAGTGGGTGGATGATATGCGGCGATGGCCTCAGGTGTCATATGGAGATATTTTTAATTATTTAGTGCTTTCGGTGGGCGTCGATGGGTCGGCGATGAAGAATTTTAAGAGCACGGAGGCTTACCAGTACCTTCACAGTGGAAAGGTCGGTCGTGTTGTACATTGCGAGAGTGAGAAGGAGGATTATGTATTTTTGAAAGCTGCAGTCAACCCCAGCCAGGCAAGCGCACCAAGCCACAGTGCATGGGTGTTAACCAGGACCGATGGAGCCGTGGAGACATCCGGGTGCACCTGTATAGCCGGCCTTGGGAGGTCTTGTAGCCACGCCGCAGCAATTTTGTGGAAGGTAAGCCTGTTATTCAGCATCATTTAATGTCTCAGACATCTGTGTAATTACATTATTAGTTGATTTTTGACGACTTAGCAAAGAAGATGAGAAGCTGTCAACTTGTAAGAACTGTTACTAGGTTAATGTTAGGACACCTGAATCTGCAAGGTAGCTAGCATTAGCTTTATGCGAAGACTGCGATTCTCCCGTATTTCTTTTCCCATAACACGCAAGGAAAGTGTAGCATATATTAAATGTACAGTTTAAGGTATTAATAATAATAGTAGTAGTAGTAGTAGTAGTAGTAGGCTAGATAAACAGAAGATATAGATTCGGCTCAGGAAGGAAATGGAGGACTGGAAACACCACACAGAGACCAGAATTGAGTTGCAAAAAGGGTACCATATATTAGAAACACAAATAAATATAACAGAAAATTACTGTAACAATAACTTACAGAAAATATATAATTGTATTTAAATAAAATAAATAACTCAACTATTTAAGTTGGATAAAGATAATTCACAGAAATTATATAATTGTATTTCAAGTAAAATACATAACTCAACTACTGAGGTTGGATAAAGAACAAAAAAAATAAATCAATGCAAGATTAACCCACAATTGTTGGACACCATAGGCTGCAATCAGAATTTTGTAAAACACATGTCATCATTCAACAAATAAATACATAAATTATGACCCAGCATCCCCGTCCCAAAGTTCACAAAAAGTTCCACGTTGCCAGTAACGGAAGAGGAGTGTGCGTGTGTGTGTTAAGGAGCAGAGGGGGGAATAGTGTGTGGAAGTGTGGGGTGCAAGGTTCTGGCTGACTCCAATGGAGCCTCCTACCCGGCCCGGCAGGAGTAGTGGGAACTGGGGGAATTGCTGGTGAATATTTCAGTCGAAGCTCTTGGGTAGCTCGCCATCACAATCATCTAATCACTCTCATCATCTCCATTGACACCTGGCCTACATGAAACAAGGCCAGAGCAACAATAAATCCCATGTGTACACATCTCTTAATACTAATTGTGGGAAAAAGTATTTAAATAAATGCAACTTCAAATTAATACAAAATACTTCAGAAGTGCATAAATTATTCAAAATCAAATACAAGTAAAGGCACCTTTTGTTAGCTGACATATCATATTTATCACAATAAATATACATACATTCATAGATCAGACCATACATCAACATTGTCATGATTAACATTGTCATGAACCAATCTCTTAAGAGTCTGCCAGAGGCTAACATAAGCTAACTGGCAAAATGCTAGCGGCCGCTATAATAATACCCGTTAGCATTAGCATAGCTAACATGCTACAATCGCTAATTAACACTCACCAGTTCAGTATGGACGGATTTCAACCCCAAAACCCCGCAGCGGACCCAGCGGCAGTCGGCTCCTATGAGTTTAAAGGACGTCACATAAACCAGCAAGTATATAATATATAATTCGGCGGAGAACTTGCAACAAACAATTCACCTCACCTGCAGCACAGACAGATCAGACGCGAGTGGCTCAATGCGAAGAGACCGGAAGCTACCGCAGCTTCCTCTAAAAATAGACTGCCGTGACTGGCGGCAACCCGTCACGTGAGCGTTACGTCACTATCGCGGGAGTACAGGTAACACCGCGATATTAATGACGAAATTGAAGGAAAGGAGAAAAAGCTGCTTTATGCACCTGGGTTACAAAAGCAATTGGCCGCGTTTCCCAGATTCGCTCTTAGCGCTTAAGAAGCTCTTAAGCGCTAAGAGCGTCTTAGGGACGCTCTTAAGGGCGCTGTGAAAGAAGGAAGTGTTTCCCAGAGTCGTTCTTAGCTTAAGAAGATCTTTCACTAAGAAGGAAGTGTAAGATCGCCCTGACCCACTCTTAACAGCCTTCTTAGCGACCAAACGCTCAGTGCAGCCGCATCAGGGAAAGTTATATCGGACACAAAGGAATACTAAAACCCTGCGTAATGATGAATGTGCGCTCATAACTGCAGAACACTGACGCAAGAAAAATAATAGCATAAGAAGAAAAATAACGATATAAAAATAAAGAATTGCCCATGTGTTCCTGTAGCTACATAAATAAAATAAATCATCATTACTATCACTCTTTACGTTTTCACACACATTCGGCATCTGCATATGAGTTTACAGTAGCTATAAAAACATCAACAACCCTGTGGTATTTCACAGATATGAGGGAAACTGACAGGTGTAATTGAACTCAGCTGGAACCTCATCAAGAGGGTCTCCACCTGCAAGTTTATATAAAGGCGTTGCCGAAGTCCACGCGTGTGAGACACCATGGCTGCAATACAGCATATTCTCGCTGCGAACCAACAGCGTCGCCGTGCGCGAAGCCCGGAGGTGCAGCTCCTGGCCGCGCTGCGTTTTTGCGCAGTGGGGAGCTTCCTGGAGGTGGTGGGGGACGGCACCGGCCTCAGCAAGGCACCGGTTTCACGGAGTGTGGCAGCCGTGACACCGATCCTCCTGTGCCAATTGCCTGCCAAATGCGTTTTTTTAATGTTATATCTTTTTCCCCCAAATAACACCTCGCGGTGCTGCCAGACCTCGTCCACTAATGTGGCCATCTCCTCTGCAGTAAACGAGGGTGACCTCTTGCTGCGTTTGCTGCCTGCTTTCTCCATTCTCGTGTGTGCGTATCCACAGTCGGGTATATATGCGTTAATGGCTTGATTACTACTCGGATACAACTGTTAGCTGTGATCACACACACACACACACACACACACACGTAGCCTTATTGCACAGGTGTGTGGGGTGACTTAAGCGCTGATAAAGTGGTGGGTGATCGATTTGCCTGGCATCGATTGATTTATATTTCAGCACCACGGTGGTGGACAGCTCCCACTAAGAGCTTCTTAAGAAGCTTCTTTGGCCGGATCTTAAGAAGGCAGTTAAGAACGCATCTGGGAAACACCCCTATCTTAGCGCTCCTTCTTAGCCGAACCCTTCTTAAGAGCCTTCTTAAGTCCTTAAGAACGAGCGAATCTGGGAAACGCGGCCATTGTTTGTATTACATATTATATGATGCTATGCAATGTTGGTCAGACCGAGTTTCTCGCACTTGTACTCAGGAGTTATAGCAGTACCACTAGATTCTTGTGCATGTTATGGTAGTTGTCATGCACGCACATCCCATGCTTTTCTGTTTGTCAACACGTTGTTTGTTGAGTGTATCTGATGATATTAACATATTTTGTCTTTGGACAAACAGCTGCTGAACTGGTGACCATTTGTAAGTTGTCTAATCCCGTAATGGTTACAAGAACTAAGGTAAGTAAGGACTTCAGGTAAATAACTTTTTATTAAAGGTATCAACTACAGTATACCTTAAATTTAATTATGGTAAGTATACATTTTACTTGGCATTTACAAGTTCTTTTACTTGACATTTTACTATGAACAATTGATGTGAACTATACTGGCAGGCCTATGACAACATCTAAAAGGTAGGTTAGCTGTTCACTCCCAATGGAGGGTCCAGCATGGGTTGTCAATATTCATGTAATGTGGTATGGGATTAATACATTTTATAGCATTAGCTGTCACTGTCTGGAGGGTGGGGGTTACCTTGGAGGAATATCATAACCAAAGAACCTGGACATCATAGAAATGTGTGCATACATTTGTCGTATGCTTACTGCTAATCCCATACTGAAAAAAATGAAAGTTGACAACCCTGAAACGTCTAATCACTTGCTTGGAACAAGGTAAGGTCATGAATAATATTGATTACAATTTAAAAGTAAAGGTAAAATAATTTGTCACTTCATTTGGGTTGTGATCATAACTATTGATAGCAATTTATTACTATGCATTATAATTACACAAATTTATGGTTTTAGGTTGAAAATGCAGTGTCCAATGGCCTGACAGGAGTTGCCAGTACTGATGAGCAGCGGCAATGGAATAGCGGGACCCAAAGGAACATCACACCGAAGCTGCTGGCTGAAATTTACTTTACCCACCATAGGGCCAATGATGCTTTCCAAGCACCTGATGTGAGGCCCCATCATCTACCTCTGCCTCCCACCCCTCTTTTCCAGACCCAAGAGGCTCTCCGTGATGGACTGAAACACTTGAAGCTGCCCATGTCAAGTCTGCTGTACAAGTGTGTGAATGCTGAAACACCAGCCATGAACCTTCTGGAGCCTCCAGCAGCAACCCATGCAGACCATGATGGCTCCAACATCTGCCCTCCCTGCTCTGCATTTTATGAGGAGTTTGTGAAGATAGACTCAGGGAGACTGGAGCTGCTGACTCGGGAGCAGAGTGCCTCACATCTCTGGCATGACTCTCGCAGATTAAGAGTTACTGCCAGCTCTGCAAAAAAGGTACCGGTCAGAAGCAGCCCCCAAGTGTTTCTACAGCAACATGCTTTCCCTCGTTTTCATGGCAATGCTGCTACCAGACATGGCGTGGAGGGTGAGGTGTTGGCCCTGAAGTGGCTAGCAGACAGTGGCTACAAGGTAACACGCCATGGCACAGTCTTGTGTCCTGGAGCCAGCCCCGATGGGGTTCTGAGTTCAGGGGAGCTGCTGGAAATTAAATGTCCTTTCCTTAAGGCAAATGAAACACTGGAGGACTTAATAGGAAGTCATGACAAAAAATATGATGTTAAGATTGTCGAGGGTATTCCAAAGTTACAGCCTAATAGCCCCCGTGGCTTCTACATTCAAATTCAAATTGGCTTGTTCTGTACAAAGCTAAAGGCATGCAAGTAATTAATTTGGTCTCATTCAATGAGAGTGATGCTTCACATCCCATATGATGAGGCTTTCTGTGTAAAGACTGTGGCTAGACTAAGATCCTTCTATTTCAGAGACATGCTTCCTTTTGTTTCACATGAGTATAGTGAAGGTCGCCTGTTGCTCTGTGAGCGTTATATGCAGTTATGCAAATGATTACACCCAGACCTAGTTATCCTTAAAGGATGTGTTCTATAAGTGGACCACATAAAACACATTTCTGATGTTTAAAAAAATTACTACCCCTAAATGTCAGTCAAATGATCTGTGATGTGCCATATACGTTACAATCGGCGTTTATGGTATTTATGTTGATGATATTTCTTATTTTAAAACAGTAAAAAACTAGACACACAAAACAGAGACATAAATTTGCCTTTCTCTTTTGCATCTCCATAACCTATCAACATTTTGACTTAAATTTGTTCTAGAAATATGGTCAGAACAAGTTAGATGCAATAAAGGACACCCTATTAACGGAATAGAATTGTTAAATTGATTTAAACTTAGCCCAGAAACAAGAATTAAGCTTTTTGAAAAATTTCACATTTCTGTTTCCAGTCACAGCCACATTTTGGAGATGTCACTTCTTGTTAAAGTCACACGACCACCTAACCAGGGTGTTGAGTATGTGTCGCTTAGGGATTTATTGAGTTAATATCAAGCATAAAGCTGAATATGAGAGATTCTAGAAGATTTAAAGTGTTTGTTACACTGGTGTCACCACGGGTTCTTATGGATTAAAATATCAGATGACACCATTACTTTAACAAAACAATATAGATGTTGTTAGATTGTTGCAAAGGTGTGTTCCGATCAAATGCGAAGCAGATTTAAACAGATTTAAAGTGTTTGTTAAACAGGTGTCACCATGGGTTCTTATGGGTTAATGTACTTATTTATGCCCATTGTTTTTTGATGTAATTTATTTTTTAGTAGTCTGTCAAAGCATTAACTCAAACATTAAATAAAATAACAATGCTGATTATGTGTCAAGTTTATTAACCCTCTCTGACAAAGACATTTGTGTATTACAATACACATATCAGTTAAAGTTTTGTATAGCGTTGTAAACATGGAAAAACTCTTTATACACGTAACACTTAATACTTATTCAAGTCTTGTGCAATGCTCCTTTTCATAAAATCTGTACGTCACATATTAGCATTAGACTGTAAGAAACACTATAACCAGGAGCTCATCCATATTTGTTGCTGTTTTATCCCTGTGTAAGCACCTACACTTACAGTTGAAACCAGAAGTTTACACACACTATATGAAAAGACACATATGCTTTTTTTTCTGACTGTCTGACATGAAATCAGACATCACTTTTCCTGTTTTAGGTCCGTTAGGATTACCAAAATTATTTCTATTTGCTAAATGCCAGAATAATGAGAGGATTTCTTTAGACAATTTTTTTATTACTTTCTTTAAAGTCAGAAGTTTACATACACCAACATTATTATGCCTTGAAAAAAATCTGGGAAAGCCCAGATGATGCTGTCATGTCTTTGGAAGCTTCTAATGAGGTTTATTGACAACATTCGAGTTAATTGGAGACACACCTGTGGATGTATTTTAAGGCACACCTGAAACACACTGCTTCTTTGTGTAACATCATGGGAAAGTCAAAAGATGTTACACAAAGAAGCAGTGTGTTTCAGGTGTGCCTTAAAATACATCCACAGGTGTGTCTCCAATTAACTCAAATGTTGTCAATAAACCTCATTAGAAGCTTCCAAAGACATGACAGCATCATCTGGGCTTTCCCAGATTTTTTTCAAGGCATAATGTTAGTGTATGTAAACTTCTGACTTTGAAGAAAGTAATAAAAAATTGTCTAAAGAAATCCTTCTCTCATTATTCTGGCATTTAGCAAATAGAAATAATTTTGGTAATCCTAACGGACCTAAAACAGGAAAAGTGATGTCTGATTTCATGTCAGACAGTGAGAAAAAAAAGCATATGTGTCTTTTTATATAGTGTATGTAAACTTCTGGTTTCAACTGTACATGCCTTATACGTCCAGGGGGAGTCCAGTACAAGTCATACTCAGGTGATCATTTTGAAGAAGTTGTTGTACATGTACATGGTGTCATAAGGTGCTGTTAGCTTCATGTCAACAAAGTAGACACAGACAAAAGTTATGGTGGATTTACTTTCAGTACTTGAACAACATACGTTGAAATTTTGTATGGATTTGTAAAAACGAACAATAGAAAGAACATTGTACTTGAACACTAAATATGTTCAAGTTTTGTATAGATTTGTAAAAATGAACAATAGAAAGAACATTGTACTTGAACACTAAATATGTTCAAGTTTTGTATAGATTTGTAAAAATGAACAATAGAAAGAACATTGTACTTGAACACTAAATATGTTCAAGTTTTGTATAGATTTGTAAAAATGAACAATAGAAACAACATTTTAACTGATTGAACATTTTAACTGATTAAACTTATATACATTATAAACATTGAAAATCCTATTCCTCATCTTCTTGTATAATGTCCCCACGAAGATTACATAGACCTGCACAGACTCTAAGAATTTTATCAAATTTCGGGGCGAGGTTAATGGGCACTGTTTGAGAGACTATTCTGTAGTTCTTCAGGCGGCGAATAACCCTCTCAACGTGCACACGGACGTTGGCTATGCGCCTCGTGTTGGTGGTGTCTTCTTCAGACAAAGGAAGGGATCTCCTGGTGAAAGCTGGCAGGACGAGCTTGACTTTACGTTCAAACAGAAGATCTTGGATAACAAATCCTCTGTCAGCCATCACCTCATCACCTGGACGCAGATACTCCAGAAACCCTGAGTTGGCTGTGATGAACTTTTCACTGCATCTCCCACCATATGCTGGCGAGATGAACATTATTAATCCACATGGTGCAATAGCTATGAGGAACTTTATGGTATTTTGCCCATAGTAATGACTGTAAGACTCGCCTCTTGAGTCAAGATTGTGAGCCTTCTGAAGAGGGGTCTCAGAACAGTTGATGATGCATGTTGTTGATGGATAATGTTCATTGAAGCACTGTGGCACTGTTGCCTGGATCGTCTCCCTGGGCAGCCATGGAACACAGCACCTCATATTCTCCTCCATGAGGTCCAGCCACTGAGAGATTACCCTACTGACCACAGACTGAGACACTCTGAACCTCTCTGCGAGGTCGTCCTGCAATAGGTTCAGTCGGAGCTTCATCAGGGTCATCAACAGCTTATCCTTGGGGTGTAGCTGAGAGATGCTGCATCCTGCTGTCAGCTCGTCGGCCAAAGCCTGAAATGCATCCAGTGACAACCCAGTGTACAGTAAAGACAGCCGATCATTCCGGAGAAGTCCGGTGTGTACCTGATGTTGTTCGGGACACTGTGTTGCCTGGTCATGGAGGTGAGGACAATGGAGTGGGTCAGCAGCATAGTTGTGATGTTCCATGATCCACTGTGTAGAAGCATCACGGTGTGGCATCCCATCAGTCATCTCATCACTCATGACATCAGTCATCGCATCCGTCTCGTGGCTTGCAAAGCTGGTTGAGGGTGTTTCTGTAGAAATAACACAGCACCAGTAAATAATCAACTCTAAGGTTAATCAATTTGCTGACTTTCAACATAGCCAGTCCTGGAAATTATAAAGCCTCGACCTAATTCTATGTTGTAATGCTGTTCATGTATTGAGGTCAAATCAAGGCATAGTTACGGGTGTAGCCTGTGATATCTGCACATCTGAATAAGTGAGAATTTTATACTGAATATTTTCCCCATGGCAGCATCCCAAAGGCTTCAAACAAGCAATAAACGAGAAATTCTCAGTCTGCCCACAGCAATGCTCTGTACAATTTCGTAGGCTACTATTCTCAGTGTGTCTGGACTAACTGTGAGGAAACATTACTCGGAACTTGCATCAATAAATCTCGTAGCAATCATTAACGTCAGAGGACTGCTAACAGACGATAGCATTTGCTGATTATACTCATTAGACGCTAGCAGCTAGCTGGCTAACGACTAGCGATATTGTTAGCGCTGGCAAAATGTCATCTTACCTTGGAGCCTCACAAGCATCCGACGAGCCTTTTTCGCCGGAGGAACATATCCCAACCACTTCTCGGGGTATGGGTGTTGGGCTGATGGTCTGCCATCCACAAAATGAAAGGAACAAATGTAGGGTTTTTTCGGAGGCTTCTTCAGATTTAGCGCCTTCAGCCACATACGCCGGGCCTCAGTGGATGGTGGAGGATAAAGGTTAAATGTTGCCCCACAACATTCAGCTCTGGTTTTCCCGTGTTCAAAACACATTTGTTGCAGGGACGCCCGTCTTTTTCTCCAATTATTGTGACAGCCCCGCACGGAACAAATAATGCTGGTCATCTTAAGCTATTAGCCACCGTACTGTAAATAGACAGCGTTGCTCAACCGGAAGTTCGACCACAAAACGGAAACAAAATGGCGCCCCCTTGTTGACACGCAGAATAGGGTGAATAGGATGCATCACACTGGGCACCAAATATGTAGGGATTTTAGGATGCCTCTTTACCAATAAATGATACCTTGCATGGTGGGCCCTAATAATGTAGGTATTTTATCTCTTACAGTTATAGGATGTCTCATGCCGGAGCATCATTATTATAAAAAGGGCCTTACTGGCGACCCCCTCTCATTCCTTGGGGAGAACTCCAACACAGCGGTGCTCAGCCGGGGGCTTGTGAGTATCTCCAGACCCGCCCGGCGCCTCTCACCCTGGGCAACTCCGGAAAAGGAGAGAGTCCAGCCTCTCTCCAGGTGTTTGGTTCCAGAGCCCACACTATGTGTGGAGGTGAGACCAACTATCTTTAGTTGGTAACGATCCACCTCCCACACAAGCTCGGGCTGCTTCCCCACCAGCAAGGTGACATTCCATGTCCCCAGAGCTAGCCACTGGAGCCGGAGGTCAGCACACCCAGGTCCCGTCCTTTGCCTGCCCCCTGACTCTCTGCACACCCAACCCTTATGCCTGACTCTGCGGTTGGTGGGCCCACAGGTCGGCCGGTCCACTTGATTTCTTCGGGCTGAGACCGGCCAAGCCCAATGGACGAAGGCCCGGCCACCAGACGCTAGCCTGCGTGCTCCCCTCCCGGGTCTGGCTCCAGGAGGGGCCTCCCTATTTACCCGTGCCGGGCCAGGTACTCCGATGTTTATGGTCCTGCTTCATAAGGGTCTTTGAATCGCTCTTAGTCTGCCTTGGGAGACCCTACCAGGAGCTATTGCTCCCGACAACACAGCTCCCAGGATTACTGAACCACACAAACCCCCCCACCACGATAAGGTGGCGATTCTTGGAGGAGACGGTATATATTCAGACCTGTTTATAGACAGCTTTGATTAGATATTGTGTACGATGCTTTTGTTATGCTTTTGTCATGAATGAATGATTTTTGGAATGCACATCCTGTCCATTTTAATGAGTGATACTACCTCTTCTATAGAAACAACTCCAGATTACTTCAACCTTTACTGAAAATTGATATGGGAATTTGATTATGACTATTAAGTTGATTATAATTAGACCTTCAAACTGATGGTTTAGTAACATTATGAGACTGATTTGGTTAAATTGGCTGTCTTCCCTCTGATAAACAGAATGGTGGTCCATCTAGAGGTGACTTAGAGGAAATCAAATCATAATATTTTGTATAATTAATATTTATTTTTTATAATTAATAATAAATTCCAATAGCCATCTTAACACACGTTTGAACTGTGAGACCATAAGTGTCGCTCAGGTTTGAGGCATCGTAATCCCAACAAACACTTCCAAATGAGAGAAAGGCACTTGTGTTGATTCAATAATAACAGTTTCTGGTCCCATAATGGAACTGATGAAGAAATTAGGGCCTCGGCAACCTGACCATAGGGTTTCTCTACGCTGTAAAAGTATCAAACTTCTTCAGCAATGAATGCAGCTAAATTTGACATTCAAGAGAACACTTATGACATTTTACAGACTTGATTCACGAACTTGCAGCTTAGGACATCTTAATGATCTCAATAATATTTGTTGTCCATTGAGGCCAAAATATAGTACCTTCCCCAACTTTGACCTCTGTAGAAAAAGCCTGATGGAAGAACTGTCCATGAGAATTACCACATTGAAAACCTTTAAAGCCCAGAGACATCATAATGCATCATAATCGATGCCCTGATGATGGTCTACAAAAGTTACTAACCTAAAATGTAAAGACCCATATTCATCCTTTAACATTGTACTATTTTAGTTATAGTTATAGAAATTGTTTTTCTAGAACTTTTGAAAAACTGTGTTCAAGGTATAGAAGTTTAAATAGGCAACACTCATATCGACATTTTAATCTTTTGGTGGGTATTTTAGTTATTTTCCACAATGTCATTGCGAGTTTGCAGAAAATACAATCACATCTGAGAATAATCATTAGTGTGGGTATTCTGTTCAAATATTCTCCATTCTTAAAAAATACACTGAAACTGAATAAGCTCCTGACATCTCTGAGAACATTCTCTGATGTAGTCTAGTGTTAACACATCTATTAGTTGTTGTTTTTTTCTATTGTATTGTATCTTTACTTTGAAGCTTTTAGTGGATTATGCCACTTGTAAATTACAAAAACTGCACTTGTTTTTGTATCAAATTAATATTTCTTCTCCTCACACATTATCATATATTTAAAGCTCATACATCTTGAACAGTAATAGAGGTCTCATAACTTTATTCATGTTCATCCTGTGGCTTTTGTTACACTTTCGCTTCTCACTAGTGGCTGCTATGTTACTGCTGATCTGTGAATTATAGATTTAGCTCACCCATGTTGCAAAACAACAAATGAATAGTATGCATCATATTCTTAAATTACTTTTTTTATGAACATATTTTGGCGAATATATATCGATGAAGTAATAAGTATGCAGATTTTCGCCTTGTCTGGGACAACTGGGTGGGAAAGTGAGCCTCTCCACTGACAGCAAAGATTGTATACGAGGATCGGTCTGATGGTCTGGTCTCTGATTCCATAGATGAGAGAACTCAGACATCTTGGAAAGATGATAATAAACACATAAAGAAATCTTTGTATGTGCACAAATGTTATCATGTCTAAGACTTTATAGATAGCCATAAGCAGTGGTTTGTATATGGTTGAAGACAGACTGAGGCCCAGCTGCACCAGATGTAACAGTAGTGTGTTACGAGCCTTTTGGGTTGAAGCTTTGTCTGTGGAAGCTGACCTGGCTGCTATTATCACACCAATATAGGAAGAAGTGACTACCACACCAGCTGAAACAAACAGAAAATAAGTGGAGGCTTCATCATAAACAACAGACATTGTGCCAAGCAACATATTTTCTAAGGCACAAAAATCTTTCATCTGCAGGCTCTCTTGGTCTTCAAATGGAAAATCTAAAAGTAAAATAACTCTTGTGAGAACATTTAGGGAATTAAAGGTCCAAACCACAAAGATAGATAATTCTGTGTTTCTGATGGTGATGATGGTAGAGTGCCTCAGTGGGTAGCACACAGCCACAAATCTCTCCAGAGACATCACCACCAGTGTGAGAGGAGAGATTTCATTTGTGAGATTGGCAAGCATAGTGAGAACACCACATACAGGATATGTCAACCATATTCTACAAGCAGCAAGTAGGTATAATAACTGACTCAGAGCCATCTGTACAGTGTCTGCAAAAAGGAGGTTAAACAGAAGAATATAACGTGAAGTCTCAAGAAACACAGTTTTACTTCTCAAGGTAAATAACATGGTCACATTAATGAAGAGAAACACACAGCATGCCACTGTAGACAAAATGGAAAACAACACTAATGCAAGTAACCCCTCATACTGCAGTCCAACAGTGCTGTTGGTCTGACTCTGATTTGCATATGACATCTTACAGAAGCATTTAATGCATCAAAAATATTCACCTGTTAATGTCATTTGAGCATGAAAGCACAGTTCATTTTCCTTCAATTTCTGTTCCTATAACAGTTTAGATCAGTCCTTCCATCCATCTGAAAATATGCCAAGTTAGTTCAAAAGCATAATACAAAAACAGTTATTTTGTGCACACAGGTGATCGGTTAGAGACAGTGTCTGTTTAAATGCAGGCAGCGATTTTCTGCAGGGTTATGAGCTCAGTCATAACACCCGGTTCATGTGACAATATCACATTTAAGCATGAGTAACATATCAGTCTTTGATGATGTAATGTAACTCCTCCTCTAACTTTTCCCTGCTACACGTCATCGTGTCTTCAATGATCCGTTTTTTGTTTTTTTTAACGCTTGTTTCACTAGGTTACTTACATATGTATCACTGACTGACTCATGTTTTGGCTTTGACATGGTATCATCTACCCCTTTTTGACCAATGCAGTTAGAGGGCCGATTCAAAGCCTAATCTGGAACCAGTTCTTTGTGTTTGGACAGCCAAAGAAACGGCTCCCTGCAGGGAAACTGGTTCCAGGGCAGCACCAACTCTTTCCTGGTCTGAAACCACAATGCAATTAAGTCATGGGCTGGGGGCACGATAATCGTGACCAACGAGACCAACTAAAACATGTATCATTCATTTATTTGATTCCTTTAACTGCAATGTGATACATACAGTATAGCAAAAGTGGGCTAGTGTTTGCGGATTAGCATTAGCTTACACAAAGGCTAACATCAGCATTTTACTTTCAGTGTTAATGAGGATAAATTCACCGTCCATAGCATTCACGACAAGCAGCACAAATGTGTTGTACCAGTTGTGTTTGGATGTCAAAGTAGGCTCGAATAGCCAGGAGCAACATTTATAGAGAAATGATGTAGTCCAAATGTTATTATGTTTGTGGAAAGTGGAGACATATATAGTGACAAAATTACGTGTTTCTTGCCTGCTTTTCAGTCGAAACAGGAAGTAGTGCATATCTTGATGAAAGTTACGCCTATCAACAGCAAACTTGGTGAGCAACCCGTCAAGAAGCCTCACCAACAAAGACCAAGTACTGCAAATGAAGCAGGACCTCACCAACGGTCTGGAAAACAAATCAGCAAGACCCTACTGCCAGGAAAGCTCAAGCTCTGGTGCCTGCAATTCGGGCTTCTCCCTCTTGGAGACTTACTTGCATTGGTAATGTGGCCACTTACTATCTATGAGGTCCCAATAGCTACAGTGGAGAAGTTGGAGCGAACCATGACTTCATATATGAAGAAATGGCTAGGAGTACCATGCTGTCTGACTAACACCAGTCTATACGGGCAAGGGATCCTTGAACTGCCCACCACGAGTCTCACCGAAGAGTACAAGTGCTCTAAAGTAAGACTCCTGATGGCGTTGAAGGACTCCAAAGGCCAATCCATCCGCAGTTCTGCACCACCCGTCTTAACTGGCTAGAAATGGACACCATCTGATGTAGTGCAGCATGCCATGTCAACCAACTTGGCGTAAGGCCTCAACTTCAGAGAGGAGGAAAATGGTAGTAGAGGAGGTGCGCCATCAGGAGGAGGCTGAAAGAAGCACAAAGGCTGTCTCTCTTGCCAAACAGGGACAATGGATGAGGTGGGAATGCCTGGAAGGAGAATGCTCAGCTGGACACAGCTCTGGGAAATGGAGGCAATTAACATCAGCTTCATCATCAGAGCTACATATGATGTGCTCCAGTCTCCAAAAAACCTGCAAGTGTGGTATGGCGAGGACCCAACCTGTGCCCTCTGCCCAACTCCAGCTACTCTCAAACACATCCTGACCGCTTGCAATACCAGCCTCATGCAAGGCCGCTACAGCTGGAGACACAACCAGGTCCTTCAGTGTCTGGTAGCAGCTATTGAGAGCAAGAGTAATTCCAATAACACCTTGCCCCTGAGAGCAACCAACTCCATCACAGCACCAATATTCATCCGAGAGGCACAGAGACAGCCCAACCATCCCCCTACCAAGCCAGAAACTGGACAGCTAGCCATGGCCCGGGATTGGAAGATGCTAGTTGATATTGGCCAACAACTAATCTTTCCACCTGAGATAGCAGCTACCACTCTTAGGCCAGACTTGGTACTCTGGTCACCCTCGCTGAGGTCAGTCAACATCATTGAACTCACAGTCCCGTTGGAGAGTTTCACCGAAGAGGCCTATGAGCAAACAGAACTAGCAGCAGATGCCCAACAATGAGGATGGAATGCCAAGGTCTAACCAGTTGAAGTGGGATGCAGAGGTTTTGT
Source organism: Centropristis striata (assembly GCF_030273125.1). Classification (NCBI taxonomy): domain Eukaryota; kingdom Metazoa; phylum Chordata; class Actinopteri; order Perciformes; family Serranidae; genus Centropristis; species Centropristis striata. Next base: position 819,403 of record NC_081531.1, on the reverse strand, counting down.
GGCCTTTTCTACCCTCAGACTGCTGAAGGACCTTGGTATCCATGGACAGGCTCTTCGACAGACAATTAGATCAGTCTCTGAGGCCGCCGAAAGAAGCAGCCAGTGGATATGGCTCAAGCGGAAGGACCCATGCTGGGCTCAAAGAGCAGGACCCACCCACTAGCCCCCCTCCCCACACAGCCCCACCCCAAACCTTCCTGGAGGAGGGAGAACAAGGTATGCGGTCAGTACTAGTGTTGACTCGGGAGAGGACGCCACTGCCTTGCATAGTCCCATGGCTGCGCCATTTAAACAACTAGGCAATATGACTGATTGGGCATGGGACTCAAGCTCAGGCTTGATCACCCTGTAGCTGGCCACCTTTGATGAGGGTGTCTAGTGTTGAGAGCCTGAAACACCCTCTGATTCAAAGGTACACTACTGATGATGTGTCCCAAAATTTACATCTCCCCGTCAGCTGCCACGGCACTCTCAACATCAACCTCATGTGACTACCATCTATTGGCACAATGGACAGTTTACCATCACGTCCCGTGTTTTATGAATCTGGGACACTCATTTTCCATGAGCCACTGAGGACATCTGCCAAATTTGATCCATGTCCACTAGCAGGTGGTGCCTAATGAAGGCCAGTACATTTTGGGCTGAAACTTAAGCAAACTATGTTGCAAATTAAACATTCTTACATGTATGCATTTCCTGAGTTCAGCTGAATTTTGTGATAAAGGCCACGCCCAATTTTGCCTAAATATATTTTGACGCAAAATTACGAGAAAAAAAAGGTCTATTTTCTTTCTCAACTCCTTCAAGGCACAAAGTCTGATCCTGCCGAAATCTAGCACATAGAATCTATGGTACCCCATGACTAAAACATTTGAAAATAATTCCTGCATATCTTGGCAACAATTATTCCAGTCAACACGAAACTTGGCTCAGTATTCTCCAATGCTCCACTGAGGCTCTCTGCATAATGTGATGCCAATCGACAACTCGGTGGCACTGTGCCAAAAATGCTGAATGTATATGGAGAAAACTTGTATGCACGCAAAAGAAGTGATGTACTATCTCTTCAAAGTTCTGTCAAATTGACATGTAACTGGAGCAAGTAGTGTGTCATGTACACTGAGGCTCTGAACTAAATTAAGTGCATGTAAGCCACTAGGTGACACTTTTAAAAGACGTCGAAACATCTAGCAAGCTTCCTTGATCCAACTCATTTTAGTACGTCAGTCCAATCAACATTCATTGTTGCAAATGACATTGAGGTCTCAAATGATTCAAAATTCAAAGTCGCTCTCTACCTGTGCCTTGCCTCTCACATGTGGGCCTGCAGGACCAACTTGCATTGCTTCCGCGGGTCGCAGGGTCCGACGGTCGTGAAAATGATCCCAATCTATTATTACCCATCATTTAAGACATATGGAAAACAATCTTGTGAGCCTAGATTAACAGTTTTTGAAGGCACAGAGAGAAAAGATAAGCTTTTGTGTTACTTCAACCTCCAACAGCCCCAGAAATATGACTAGTCCTTCTTAAATGGAAGAGGTTCATGTTTTTTCATAACGAGTAGTCAAAGCGTCGAAGATCAATATATTACACTTCATTCGGAATCCAGAAGGGATTGGATATGTGAATATTATGGTATTTACTCGGGGGGGGGGGGGGGGGGGGTAAATACCATACAACTCATTGTTGTATGGATGAGTTTTCTCAATTAGATGAATAAAAACAACTCAGATATGATGCCCAAAGTTATTAAGAGATAATGAGGCAGACTTGTCCTTTATCATTTAACTTTTTTAGTGCAGGTAATAGTTTATCTAGAAACTTTCAAAGATCGTCTATCAAAAACTGTGTTCAAGGTATACAAGTTTGAATATGCAACACTCATATTTAAATTTCAATCTTTTGGTAGGTATTTTATTTTTTTTCCACAATGTCATTGCAAATTTGTAGAATATACAATCACATCTGAGATTAAGCGTTAGTGTAGGTATTCTGTTTAAAATAAAATAAGATGGGATAGAAATGTATGAATCCAAAAGGGCATTCTTGTTCCAGAATGCTCCAAGTTACAAAAACAAACAAAATACAGGATGATATAAGAAAAACAGTTAGCAAAACAGGTAACAATAACAATATATAATATAAATATGACAATGACTAAAAAGTATAAATGTAACAATATAAAATTAAAAAATAAAGTGTCAGAGGAGTAAAGTGGGTAGAGTGCAGATGACATGGCATGCATCACATTTAACATACCTATTTGTTTTTGTGTCAAATTTTCATTTCTTCTCCTTACATATTATCAGGCATTTAAAGCCCATACATCTTGAACAATACAGGTCTCATCATTTTATCACATTAATCCTGTGGCTTTGGTGACACTTTCCCTCCTCACTAGTCGTTGCTATGTTACTGCTGATCTGTGAATAAAAGATGTACTTCACCCATGATGCAAAACAACAAACAGATAGAATGCATCAAATCCTACTTAAAGAGCAACACTGCATATTCTTAATTTACATTTCTAATGAAATTAACATTTTGTTCACATTTATCTATGAAGTTCTACGATTTTTAGCCTTGGCTTGGACAACTGGGTGGGAAAGTGAGCCTCTCCACTGACAGCAAAGATTGTAAACAAGGATCGGTCTGATGGTCTGGTCTCTGATTCCATAGATGAGAGAACTCAGACATCTTGGAAAGATGATAATACACACATAAAGAAATATTTGTATTTGCAGAAGTGTTATCCTGTCCATGATCTTTGAGATAGCCATAAGCAGTGGGTTATGTATTGTTGAAGACAGACTGAGGCCCAGCTGCACCAGATGTAACAGCAGTGTGTTACGAGCCTTTTGGGTGGAAGCTTTGTCTGTGGAGGCTGACCTGGCTGCTATTATCACACCAATATAGGAGCAAGTCACAACCACACCAGCTGAAACAAGCAGAAAATAAGTGGAGGCTTCATCATAAACACCAGACATTGGGCCAAGCAACATATTCTCTCTGGCACAAAAATCTTTCATCTGCAGGCTCTCTAGGTCTTCAAATGGAAAATCTAAAAGTAAAATAACTCTTGTGAGAACATTTAGGGAATTAAAGGTCCAAACCACAAAGATAGATAATTCTGTGTTTCTGATGGTGATGATGGTAGAGTGCCTCAGTGGGTAGCACACAGCCACAAATCTCTCCAGAGACATCACCACCAGTGTGAGAGGAGAGATTACATTTGTGAGATTGGCAAGCATAGTGAGAACACCACATACAGGATATGTCAACAATATACTACAAGCAGCCAATATGTATAATAACTGACTCAGAGCCATCTGTACAGTGTCTGCAAAAAGGAGGTTAAACAGAAGAACATAACGTGAAGTCTCACGGAACACAGTTTTACTCCTCAAGGTGAATAACATGGTCCCATTAATGAAGAGAAACACACAGCATGGTACTGTAGTTACAAAGAAAAACAACACTAATGCAAGTAACCCCTGATGCTGCAGTCCAACAGTGCTGTTGGTCTGAATCTGATTTGCATGTGACATCTTACAGAAGCATTACATAAATCAACAATATTTGCCACAGTTAATTTTGTTCAATATCGTTTCTATAACAGTTAAGATCCAGGGTGTCTGGTTAATAAAAAAAAAAAATAATAAAAGTTATCACAGGTGGTTAGAGGCAGTGTCTGTTTAAATGCAAGCAGCGCTTGTCTGCAGGGTTATGAGCTCAGTCATAACACCCGGTTCATGTGACACCACCAAATTTAAACATGAGTAACATTGGTGATGTAATGTAACTCCTCCTCTACCATTAGTGTTTTAATTCCATGATAGTTACAGTACTGATCGTCTGGTGAAGATGTGGTTTCAAGTTCCCTCCAAAAAACTAACTTGACCAATCAGAGGTCAACAACAGCTGTCCAATGTGTTGTTTTGGCATCATAAAACTACTTTAAAAAAATTAAAGAAATATGAACACTTGAAGAACCACCAGCGTGATTTAAAAAAAACCCTACTTAAAATGTCTGAAATCTTGCTGGTGAGAATATTTTTGAACATGAACCTAAATTTCTTAGTTTGGTCCATATGCCGTCTACTAACAGACTGCAGTCAGCCACTCGTAGGTGCGGAAGATTTTAGGAAGCAATCATCTTGTCACTTAATATACAGTCTGTAGCCCCTTTCGTAGGGCGTTCCTGAAAAACTCCCGCTATATTGCTGTAAAGATCTGTGTGGGCTTATCGTTTCAGGGCGTTCATAGTAAACCTGTAAAGGCGGGACATCCGTGCCCACAGCGGCGGTTGATTTCAAAACAATGATGGCAAAATAACTGAACGTCCTGCTGTTTCTTGCCGAACAGATCTGCATTTTAGGCAAAGATGTTCTGCATCTTGATTTGCATGTTTCGGTTACTGTCGGAGTCGAGTGAGGGACTGTTGTTTGTCACAAAAACAATATGTGGTTAGACGTCACACAATACATTTTACACCTTGCCGGGATGGACGATACATATTGGTACAGCTTCCAACCATCCCACCAATTTTACGCCTCTATGACTACATCTGAAGGCATCACAGAGTGCTTTCATAGTTGTAGTGATTTTAGGATGCCTCTTTACCAATAAATGATACTTCACAACGGGTTGTCAATTTTGCAGGGATTTTATCAGTTATAGTTTACAGTTATAGGATGCCTTACACAGGGCACCAAATATGTTGGGATTTTAGGATGCCTCATTACCAATAAATGATACCTTGTACCGTGGACACTAATAATGTAGATATTTTATCTCTTGCAGTTATAGGATGCCACACACGGGTACTATTAATTTACGGAATTTATTTCTAACAGTTATAGGATGCTTCATGGGGCTTACCATGATACTATCCCTCTCACAAGGGTATCAAATATGTGAGGATGAACCTGAGCAACGCTTGTGTGGGTCTCAGGATTAAAAAAATGTCGTTAGATGGTTACCAGAATGATTAATAATCATACATAAATATTAATTATAATGAATTATATGACTTGATATACTCTAAGTCATCTCAATATATAATAGATAGACAATTCACCTAACTCAGTCACATAAAGTTACTAAACTATCAATTTGGAACACCGAATGACAATTAACTTAATCATTATAATCAAATTACCATATTCATATTCAGTAGTGGTTAAAGGAATTTGGAATTCTTTTCATAGAAGAGGTTGGCATATTGTTTGTAGTGTTCAACATTAAATGGACAGCATGTATAATCCAAAAAGGTATTTATTCTAAATAAAGTAAGGCAAACAAAAGCACACAATCTATGGAGTTTAGAGATTATACAGTCTAATATTAAGATTGTTTACAGTGTAATGGTGATAAACAGAAAAGGTGTGTGTGTGTGTGTGTGTGTGTGTGTGTGTGTGTGTGTGTGTGTGTATGTGTGTGTGTGAAGCTGCATGTCTTCAGTACAAAGGGTCGTAAAACGAGACAGTGTTGGTGTGAAGGGTTGGCCCGTCCTGTCTTTAAGGATAATGGACCATGTGTTGTAGTGTGAGCTTCTATGGCGCTTCATGTCTGTTAAAAGCCAATTTAAAGTATATTGTATGTGAATTGTGTGAGGAAATCAAATTAGTTAGTAGAGTTAATTCAGCTGTACGACTAAATGTCTCTGTAAAACTAGATTAGTAATACTTAAAAACGCACATTACCAAATTATTGATTACAAGTCAATACTTTGTGCTTGAGTCCTTGATGATTATCTTATCTAAGCCCAGTACATACCAGTTCAAAAATGAAAAGGATTTTGAAGAAGGTGTTGGGAGGAGGTTTGGTTGCAGGCAGTCTTCCAATAATTTGCCGTCGTGCAAATTAAGTTTTAATAATAATAATAATAATACATTTTATTTAGCAGCGCCTTTCAGGTCACTCAAGGACACTTTACAAGTTAAAACAAGAGCAAACAGATAACAAAACAAAACAAAGACAAAAACAATTAAAAGTGCTAGTAAAAACATCATGACATCTATAGTGAGAATGCTATCCTGAAAAGGTGGGTTTTGAGAGAGGATTATAACCGAGGGAAGGAGTCAATGTTTCGGATGTCCGGTGGGAGTGAGTTCCAGAGTTTGGGAGCAGAGCGGCTGAAAGCTCTGCTCCCCATGGTGGTAAGCCGGGCAGGGGGGACAGTTAGGTGGATGGAAGAGTAGGATCTGAGGGAGTGGGTGGAGGTGGCAGTGTGAAGGAGGTCAGACAGGTAGGGAGGGGCAAGGTTGTGGATGGCTTTAAAGGTATGAAGAAGAATTTTGAAGTTGATCCGAAAGTTAATTGGAAGCCAGTGGAGTTGCTGTAGGATGGGGGTGATGTGGTGGAAAGAGGGGGTTTGGGAGATGATACGGGCAGCTGAGTTCTGGACCAGTTGGAGCTTATGGAGGGATTTCTGGGGGAGGCCGAAGAGGAGAGAAATACAATAATCGATACGGGAGGTGACAAGGCTGTGTACAAGAATAGAGGTGGTATGGGGGGTGAGGGAGGGACGGAGGCGATTTATGTTATAAAGATGGAAATAGGCGGTGCGGGTGGTGATGTTGATATGGGATTTGAAGGAGAGTGAGCCATCGAGGATGACACCCAGACTCTTTACCTGGGGGGAGGGGGAAACTATGGAACTGTCGATTGAGAGGGAGAAACTGTCAACTTTGAGTAGAGTGGATTTAGTACCAACTAAAAGGATTTCTGTTTTATCACTGTTAAGTTTGAGGTGAACCAGGTATGAAGTTCAGAGAGGCAATCTGTCAAGGATGAGGGAGGGAGGATGGAGTTGGGTTTGGTGGAGAGGTAGAGCTGGGTGTCATCCGCATAGCAGTGAAAAAGAATATTGAATTTACGGAAAATAAGGCCAAGGGGAAGGAGGTAAGTAATGAAAAGGAGGGGACCCAGGACAGAGCCCTGGGGGACACCAGAGGAGACAGGGGAGGGTTGGGAACGGAAGGATTTAAGTTGGATGAACTGAGTGCGGTCTGAGAGATAGGAGTGGAACCAGTCAAGAGGGATGCCAGTGATGCCGATGGAGGATAATCTATTGAGGAGAATGGTGTGGGAGATTGTGTCAAAGGCCGCACTCAGGTCAAGGAGGGTGAGGATAGAGAGCAAACCAGAATCAGCTGCAATAAGAAGGTCGTTGGTGATTTTCAGAAGGGCCGTTTCAGTGCTATGGCGGGGACGGAAACCAGATTGGAACTGTTCGTATAAACTGTTTTGAGATAGATGGGAATGGAGTTGAGAAGCAACGATTTTCTCAAGTATTTTGGAGATGAAAGATAGGTTGGAGATGGGGCGGAGGTTATTAAAGTTGTTGGGATCTGAACCAGGTTTTTTGAGGATTGGGGAGACAGCAGCTGTTTTGAAGGGTGCTGGAACAGAACCAGTAGTGAGAGAAGAGTGGATGATAGCAACAATGAGAGGGAGCAGTGAGGGGAGGCAGGATATGACCAGGGCAGTAGGGAGGGGATCTAACTGGCATGTGGATGGTTTTGATTTACGGATGAGATCAGAGATAGCAGAGGGATCAGGGAGATAGAAAGCGGAAGGGGAGAGGACTGTAGGGGAGAGGTTCAGAGGAGGGGGGAAGTGAGGGAGTGGGGCTCCAGTACTGGTGGATTTTTTCTACTTTCTGATTAAAAAACAAAAGGAGGGAGTCACACGTGTCCGAAGAGTACAGGTGGGGGGGTAGGAGATCTGGGGGTTGAAGGATTTTGTTGAGGAGTGAAAAGAGTTGTGAGTCTCCAAGGGGAGCCTTGGAGTTGCCATGGTTGGAACAGATGAGACTGGAATAATAAGTGGATTTGGCTGAAGCGATAGAGTCCTTATACTGTAAGATATGAGTTTTGTACATGTCGTGATGGACAGTGAGACCAGTCTTTTTATGGAGACGCTCAAGTTGACGTCCTTTGGACTTGATGGAACGGAGTTCAGGGGTGAACCAAGGGGCAGAATGGGAGAACGAGACAGACCGAGTTTTAACAGGAGTGAGGGTGTTGAGAATGGTAGTGAGCGAGGTATTGTAGTGGAGAACCAGTTCATCAGGGGAGGAAGAGTAGACCGGGTCCGGTATAGAAGCGATGGTGGAGGAGAGGGTGTGAGGATTTATGGCCTTTATATTACGGAATGAGATGAGACGTGGTGGCTTGGTCATGGAGAGGCGGAGTGTGACATTAAATGAGAGGAGGAAGTGGTCAGTGATGGGGAGTGGATCAGCTGTGCAGTTGGAGGGAGTGAGACCAGAACAACATATTAAGTCCAGTGTGTGTCCTTTGGTGTGGGTAGGGAAGTCAGTGAAGATGCGGTAACCAGAGCTCTCAAGGCAGGATGAGAAGTCACAGGTGAGGGGGAGAGTGGTGTTGTCCAGGTGGATATTGAAATCTCCCAGCAGAATCACATTAGGGGAAAGAGTGGAGAGATGGGCGAGTAGAGCAGCAATGTCATTTAAAAACTCAGAGTGGGGCCGAGGTGGACGGTAAACAGTGGCCACAATGGTGGGAGTAGGACCAGGTAGTTTACAGGCCATGCACTCAAATGAGCTGGATGCAGGGACAGAGACGGGAATCACTTTCAACATCTCGCGGTGAATTATCGCGAGACCTCCGCCGCGACCTGAGCCACGGGGTAGCGAGATGTAAACAAACCCTGGAGGGGTAGCGTCGTTGAGATGCGAAAAGTCGTTAGGCTGCTGCCACGTCTCTCTGTCAAACACAAAAAGTCAAACTTGCGGTCAGTGAGGTAGTCCTGGACGAGATGGCCTTTGCTCGTGAGTGAGCGGATGTTCAGAAGCCCGAAGTTGATGGTGGAGTTGTCGTTCTGGAGAGTAGTGCTAGCCGACCTGGGTAGGCTGGCTAGCAAGCTGTGGTCAGCCCGGCGGCAGCTGGTGTTTCTCGGAGGACGACGAGTGGAGGACCAGAAGGATTTTATTGGTTTGGAGTTGTCATTATGGAAGTTCCGGCGGGAGCCACGGTGAATGTATTTTCGGCGGTGCAGGAGAATGTCATCCCGAGGGCGCAGCACCGCAGGTGGAGGCACAAACAGGTGGGAACGGAGCCGGAGGAGCTCGGCAGCCGAGTACTGGAGAAGACCAGCCACGTGTCGGTGGAATAACAACAATGTAATCCAGGCGAGTGCCGACCAAAGGAGAAACTTGGCGGACAACATTATAACCGAGAAGCCAGGTGAGCTTACTAAACACAATAAAACAATAAAAACAGCCGGTGAGTAGCGGCAGCAAGACGCGCCAGCGTGCACTCAGATCAGCAGGATGGACAGGACAGGTTTTGCTCGTTCTGGTTTGTTGAGGAAGTGTTTTCTGGTGGTTGCAATGAATGTAGACTTGCACACTCGCACGCACAAACGTACACACACACACACACACACACAAACACACACACACACACACACAAACATATTCACACCTGTAAATAGTGTTAACACAAATTATCAAAGCAGGCATTTGAATATTAAAACACTCCAGAAACCGACTGATTGTGATCGACTTTAGTTGACACATAACGTTAAGCCTGGATTTCAGGAGGAACTGTGCAAAGCATGATAACGTTTACTAACAGGCAATATTTAGAGTAGCTAATACTGCTGGATGTGTTCAGTTATCCTAAACATTAGTCGGTATATGGAAACTGAAATGGAAATTAAGCCTGTCCGTTGTAACACATATAATTTACTTACATTTCTATTTGGACCACTGATGCTCAACATGAGAAGACAGAACTGGACTCAAAAAAACATCAACAACTTATCAATATCTGATGTTACATAATGATGTTTTTATGAATGTCTAATTTGACTTAACTCTGTTGCTTCTGTAGTGTTTATAAGTTTTTGCATTAAATCACATTATTAAAAGCACCCATTTATCAGCTTCCTGATTGTATTCTCCCATTTTTAAATTAGACATCTATCCCCTGGAAAAAGAGAGTTGAGCATAAATGCTAAATGTTTTATTCGTGTTGTCATATTATATCATATATTATAAATCTAATATTTTCACTCAGTAATGAAGACAATGTTAGCTCAAATGTAAATATAATTTATTGAAATGCATAAAAAAAAAAACTTATGAAGAATGCCTAAATAGTGTTGAGAATACTAGTGTGTGACATATGTAGGATAAAATGGAAGATGGGATCAACACCTCAAAAATACAGAACATTCTTCAAATGTATTTATTTGTTGTCCTTTGAAGACAGATAATGTGATTATAAAGTCAGTTGTCTAAAGTCAGGTTACCAAGACTGGAAGTTAAATTTATTGACAAATGTACTGAAAGAAAGAAATATAAATTGTCTTTCATTTAATAGCGCTGTGGGGATTATCATTTAACATGTTAACACACGCACTGACATATCTGCACTGAGAAACAACCCGCAGATTTTCAAATTTAATACGTTTGTTACAATTGTATTTATGTGTAGAAGTTATTAATAGGCAAAAATGTTTTAATTATAAACCAGTATCAATCCAGCTCAGCTCATAATAAAGTTTAATCAAGGGTCATCCAAATAAACAACTTCTAGCTAAAGTAAAATTAAATTAAAATTCAGGTTAACATGTTTGCCTCATGTAAGTATCCGTAAATGTTCTGCTGATTCAAGGTAACACTGGTGACATTACTGCAAGTCTCGATAAAATCAGTGTTTCAAATTACCCTAATTATGTATCTAAAACAAGTTGAAGTTGCTGTGGTAAATTTTTAGAATAATTTACCGTGAGTTAAGCAGTGTAAGCTGGGACACCAACAGACAGAAATATCACGGCAGTGTTAGTCAGCGAGCCGGCCGGCTGCTGTCTTTCCCGGTGTAGCGTGTAGCCTAGCTTGTTAGCTCCGGTAGCCTCCGCTAGCTTGGTAGCTTCAAGCTAAGTGGGCATGTTTCGGCCGCCTCAGCTGCAGCTCTCTGCCATTTTTGGATTATCCGGGGGAGTTGGGCACAGTCAGCTTTGCCAAAATGGCAACTGTGGGAACGCCCACAAAGCTTAATTTGTGCCCTTCAAAACCCCATGGGTGACGTCACCGAGACTACGTACATATTTTATACCGTCTATGACATGAACCTACATATTTTAGTTTGGGTGTCTATTGACAGACTTCAGGCAGCCACTAGGGGGTGCTGAAGGTGTTTTTGCTTCCGCTTTTGGAAGCTATCATCTTGTCACTTAATACACAGTCTCAAAAGTCTGCAAAGATGTTCTCTATTTTGATTTACATGTTTCAGTTACTGTCAGACTCAAGTGAGGGACAGTTATTTGTCACACAAATAATATGTGGTTAGACGTCACATGGGACGTCACATTTTACACCTTTCCGGGATGGACAATTTGCAGTGATCCCGCTTTCAACAGTACCACCAATTTTACACCTCTATAACGACCTCTGGAGGCGTTACAGAGCAGGGATCACTTGATCCCCCCATCCCACTTTCATAGTTGTAGGGATTTTAGGATGCCTCTTTAGGAACAAACTACACTTTGCAATGGTTCATCTACATTGCAGGGATTTCATCTCTAACTATAGGATGCCTCACATGGGGCACCAAATATATAAGGATTTTGTCTCTAATAGTTATATTATGCCTCATGCTTGAGCACCATTAATATAAAAAGGGCATAACCATTAATGCTATCAGTTCCTGGTCCCATAATGGAACTGATGAAGATATTAGGGCCATGACAACCTGACCTGATTGAAAGGATCAAATCTTTTCGGCAATGAGTAAAGCTAACCTTGGTATTCAAGAGAACACTTATGATGAATTACAGACTTGATTCACCAACTTGTAAATAACGGCCAACATGATGTCTGATGTGTTTTGAACAGGTTGTATGGCAGCCAAGGTTATCCTAATGATCTCAATATAGATTTTTTTGGTCCACTGAGGTCAAAAATATAGTGCCTTCCCCAATTTTAACCTCTATAGAAAAAGCCTGATGGATGAACTGTCCATGACAATTAATTCATTAAATGCCTTTAAAGCCCAGATGCATCGTAAGGCAACATTCGTGCCCTGATGACACGTATAAAAGTTCCTGAAATATGATTGAATGAACCAGAATCATCCTTTAACATTGTACTATTTTAGTTATAGTTGTATACCTTGGACACAGTTTTTCAAAACTTCTATAAAAACAATGTATATATGTTTAAATATGCAACACTCATATTTACATTTTAAGCTTTTGATTGGTATAAGTGTCGCTCAGGTTTGAGGCATCGTAATCCCAACAAACACTTCCAAATGAGAGAAAGGCACTTGTGTTGATTCAATAATAACAGTTTCTGGTCCCATAATGGAACTGATGAAGAAATTAGGGCCTCGGCAACCTGACCATAAGGTTTCTCTACGCTGTAAAAGTATCAAACTTCTTCAGCAATGAATGCAGCTAAATTTGACATTCAAGAGAACACTTATGACATCTTACAGACTTGATTCACGAACTTGCAGCTTAGGACATCTTAATGATCTCAATATAGATTTGTTGTCCATTGAGGCCAAAATATAGTACCTTCCCCAACTTTGACCTCTGTAGAAAAAGCCTGATGGAAGAACTGTCCATGAGAATTACCTCATTGAAAACCTTTTCAGCCCAGAGACATCATAATGCATTATAATCCATGCCCTGATGGCACCTACAAAAGTTACTAACCTACAATTTAAAGACCCATATTCATCCTTTAACATTGTACTATTTTAGTTATAGTTATAGAAATTGTTTTTCTAGGAGTTTTGAAAAACTGTGTTCAAGGTATAGAAGTTTAAATAGGCAACACTCATATCGACATTTTAATCTTTTGATTGGTATTTTAGTTATTTTCCAAAATGTCATTTGCTAGTTTGCAGAAAATACAATCACATCTGAGAATAATCATTAGTGTGGGTATTCTGTTCAAATATTCTCCATTCTTAACAAATACACTGAAACTGAATAAGCTCCTGACATCTCTGAGAACATTCTCTGATGTAGTCTAGTGTTAACACATCTATTAGTTGTTGTTTTTTCTATTGCATTGTATCTTTAATTTGAAGCTTTTAGTGGATTATGCCATTTGTAAATTACAAAAACTGCACTTGTTTTTGTATCAAATGAATATTTCTTCTCCTCACACATTATCATATATTTAAAGCTCAAACATCTTGAACAGTAATATAGTTCTCATAACTTTATTCATGTTCATCCTGTGGCTTTTGTTACACTTTCCCTTCTCACTAGTGGCTGCTATGTTACTGCTGATTTGTGAATTAGAGATTTAGCTCAGCCATGTTGCAAAACAACAAATGAATTGTATGCATCATATTCTTAAATTACTTTTTTTATGAACATATTTTGGCGAATATATATCGATGAAGTAATAAGTGTTCAGATCTTTGCCTTGGCTGGGACAACTGGGTGGGAAAGTGAGCCTCTCCACTGACAGCAAAGATTGTAAACAAGGATCGGTCTGATGGTCTGGTCTCTGATTCCATAGATGAGAGAACTCAGACATCTTGGAAAGATGATAATACACACATAAAGAAATCTTTGTATGTGCACAAATGTTATAATGTCTAAGACTTTATAGATAGCCATAACCAGTGGTTTGAATATTGTTGAAGACAGACTGAGGCCCAGCTGCACCAGATGTAACAGCAGTGTGTTACGAGCCTTTTGGGTTGAAGCTTTGTCTGTGGAAGCTGACCTGGCTGCTATTATCACACCAATATAGGAAGAAGTGACTACCACACCAGCTGAAACAAACAGAAAATAAGTGGAGGCTTCATCATAAACAACAGACATTGGGCCAAGCAACATTTTTTTTAAGGCACAAAAATCTTTCATCTGCAGGCTCTCTAGGTCTTCAAATGGAAAATCTAAAAGTAAAATAACTCTCGTGAGAACATTTAGGGAATTAAAGGTCCAAACCACAAAGATAGATAATTTTGTGTTTCTGATGGTGATGATGGTAGAGTGCCTCAGTGGGTAGCACACAGCCACAAATCTCTCCATAGACATCACCACCAGTGTGAGAGGAGAGATTTCATTAATGAGATTGGCAAGCATAGTGAGAACACCACACACAGGATATGTCAACAATATACTACAAGCAGCCAGTAGGTATAATAACTGACTCAGAGCCATCTGTACAGTGTCTGCAAAAAGGAGGTTAAACAGAAGAACATAACGTGAAGTCTCACGGAACACAGTTTTACTCCTCAAGGTGAATAACATGGTCACATTAATGAAGAGAAACACACAGCATGACACTGTAGACAAAACTGAAAACAATACTTGTGCAAAGTACCCCTGATACTGCAGTCCAACCGTGCTGTTGATCTGAGACTGATTTGCATGTGACATCTGACAGAAGCATTACATAAATCAACAATATTTGCCGCAGTTAATTTTGTTCAATATCGTTCCTATAACAGTTAAGATCCAGGGTGTCTGGTTAATTCAAACGCAAAATAACAAAAGTTATCACAGGTGGTTAGAGGCAGTGTCTGTTTAAATGCAAGCAGCGCTTGTCTGCAGGGTTATGAGCTCAGTCATAACACCCGGTTCATGTGATAACATCACATTTAAACATGAGTAACATTGGTGATGTAATGTAACTCCTCCTCTACCATTAGTGTTTTAATTCCATGGTAGTTACAGTACTGATCGTCTGCTGAAGATGTGGTTCAAGGTCTCTCCAAAAAACCAACTTGACCAATCAGAGGTCAACAACAGCTGTCCAATATGATGTTACACTCCCGTGTTTTGGGATCATAAAACTCACTTTAAAAAAATAAAGAAATATGAACACTTGAAGAACCATCAGCGTAGTTAAAAAAAACTCTAATTAAAATGTCTGAAATCCTTGCTGGTGAGAATTCCTTTTAACATGAACCTAAATGTCTTAGTTTGGTCCATATCCCGTCTACTAACAGACTGCAGTCAGCAACTAGGAGGTGCTGAAGATGTTTTGGCTTCATCTTTAGGAAGCAATCATCTTGTCACTTAATATACAATCTGTAGCCCCTTTCGTAGGGCGTTCCTGAAAAACTCCCCCTATATTTCTGTAAAGATCTGTGTGGGCTTATCGTTTCAGGGCGTTCATAGTAAACCTGTAAAGGCGGGATATCCGTGCCCACAGCGGCGGTTGATTTCAAAACAATGATGGCAGAATAACTGAACGTCCTGCTGTTTCTTGCCGAACAGATCTGCATTTTAGGCAAAGATGTTCTGCATCTTGATTTGCATGTTTCGGTTACTGTCGGAGTCGAGTGAGGGACTGTTGTTTGTCACAAAAACAATATGTGGTTAGACGTCACACCATAAGTCACATTTCACACCTTGCCGGGATAGACGATTCATATTGGTCCCGCTTCCAACAGTCCCACCAATTTTACGCCTCTATAAATACCTCTGAAGGCATCACAGAGCACTTTCATAGTTGTAGGGATTTTAGGATGCCTCTTTACCAATAAATGATACCTTGCATGGTGGGCCCTAATAATGTATTTTATCTCTTACAGTTATAGGATGTCTCATGCCGGAGCATCATTATTATAAAAAGGGCCTTACTGGTGACCCCCTCTCATTCCTTGGGGAGAACTCCAACACAGCGGTGCTCAGCCGGGGGCTTGTGAGTATCTCCAGACCCGCCCGGCGCCTCTCACCCTGAGCAACTCCGGAAAAGGAGAGAGTCCAGCCTCTCTCCAGGTGTTTGGTTCCAGAGCCCACGCTATGTGTGGAGGTGAGCCCAACTATCTTGAGTTGGTAACGATCCACCTCCCACACAAGCTCGGGCTCCTTCCCCACCAGCAAGGTGACATTCCATGTCCCCAGAGCTAGCCACTGGAGCCGGAGGTCAGCACACCCAGGTCCCGTCCTTTGCCTGCCCCCTGACTCTCTGCACACCTGACCCTTATGCCTGACTCTGCGGGTGATGGGCCCACAGGTCGGCCGGTCCACTTGATTTCTTCGGGCTGAGACCGGCCAAGCCCCATGGACGAAGGCCCGGCCACCAGACGCTAGCCTGCGTGCTCCCCTCCCGGGTCTGGCTCCAGGAGGGGCCTCCCTATTTACCCGTGCCGGGCGAGGTACTCCGATGTTTATGGTCCTGTTTCATAAGGGTCTATGAATCACTCTTAGTCTACCTTGGGAGACCCTACCAGGAGCTATTGCTCCCGACAACACAGCTCCCAGGATCACTGAACCACACAAACCCCTCCACCACGATAAGGTGGCAATTCTTGGAGGAGACGGTATATATTCAGACCTGTTTATAGACAGCTTTGATTAGATATTGTGTACGATGCTTTTGTTATGCTTTTGTCATGAATGATTGATTTTTGGAATGCACATGCTGTCCATTTTAATGAGTGATACTACCTCTTCTATAGAAACAACTCCAGATTACTTCAACCTTTACTGAAAATTGATATGGGAATTGAATTATAACTATTAAGTTGATTATAATTAGACCTTCAAACTGATGGTTTAGTAACATTATGAGACTGATTTGGTTAAATTGGCTGTCTTCCCTCTGATAAACAGAATGGTGGTCCATCTAGAGGTGATTTAGAGGAAATCAAATCATAATATTTTATATCATTAATATTTATTTTTTATAATTAATAATAAATTCCAATAGCCATCTTAACACACATTTGAACTGTGAGACCCATATAAGTGTTGCTCAGGTTTGAGGCATAGTAATCCCAACAACCACTTCCACGTGAGAGAAAGGCACTTGTGTTGATTCAACCAACAACAGTTTCTGGTCCCATAATGGAACTGATGAAGAGATTAGGGCCTCGGCAACCTGACCATAGGGTTTCTCTACGCTGTAAAAGTATCAAACTTTTTCAGCAATGCAGCAGCTAAATTTGACATCCAATAGAACAGTTATGACAGCTTACAGACTTGATTCACTAACTTGTAAATAACGGCCAGCATGATGCACAAATCTTTGATGGAAACAAGCCTGATGAGTGTTTTGAATAGTTTGTATAGCAGCTTAGGACATCTACGTAAATGATCTCAATATAGATTTGTTGTCCATTGAGGCCAAGATATAGTACCTTCCCCAACTTTGATCTCTGTAGAAAAAGCCTGATGGAAGAACTGTCCATGAGAATTAACTCATTGAAAACCTTTAAAGCCCAGAGACATCATAATGCATTATAATCCATGCCCTGATGGCACCTACAAAAGTTACTAACCTACAATTTAATGACCCATATTCATCCTTTAACATTGTGCTATTTTAGTTATAGTTATAGAAATTGTTTTTCTAGGAGTTTTGAAAAACTGTGTTCAAGGTATAGAAGTTTAAATATGCAACACTCATATCGACATTTTAATCTTTTGATTGGTATTTTAGTTATTTTCCAAAATGTCATTTGCTAGTTTGCAGAAAATACAATCACATCTGAGAATAATCATTAGTGTGGGTATTCTGTTCAAATATTCTCCATTCTTAACAAATACACTGAAACTGAATAAGCTCCTGACATCTCTGAGAACATCCTCTGATGTAGTCTAGTGTTAACACACATCTATTAGTTGTTGTTTTTTCTATTGTATTGTATCTTTAATTTGAAGCTTTTAGTGGATTATGCCACTTGTAAATTACAAAAACTGCACTTGTTTTTGTATCAAATGAATATTTCTTCTCCTCACACATTATCATATATTTAAAGCTCAAACATCTTGAACAGTAATATAGTTCTCATAACTTTATTCATGTTCATCCTGTGGCTTTTGTTACACTTTCCCTTCTCACTAGTGGCTGCTATGTTACTGCTGATTTGTGAATTAGAGATTTAGCTCAGCCATGTTGCAAAACAACAAATGAATTGTATGCATCATATTCTTAAATTACTTTTTTTATGAACATATTTTGGCGAATATATATCGATGAAGTAATAAGTGTTCAGATCTTTGCCTTGGCTGGGACAACTGGGTGGGAAAGTGAGCCTCTCCACTGACAGCAAAGATTGTATACGAGGATCGGTCTGATGGTCTGGTCTCTGATTCCATAGATGAGAGAACTCAGACATCTTGGAAAGATGATAATACACACATAAAGAAATCTTTGTATGTGCACAAATGTTATCCTGTCTAAGACTTTATATATAGCCATAACCAGTGGTTTGAATATTGTTGAAGACAGACTGAGGCCCAGCTGCACCAGATGTAACAGCAGTGTGTTACGAGCCTTTTGGGTTGAAGCTTTGTCTGTGGAAGCTGACCTGGCTGCTATTATCACACCAATATAGGAAGAAGTGACTACCACACCAGCTGAAACAAACAGAAAATAAGTGGAGGCTTCATCATAAACAACAGACATTGGGCCAAGCAACATTTTTTTTAAGGCACAAAAATCTTTCATCTGCAGGCTCTCTAGGTCTTCAAATGGAAAATCTAAAAGTAAAATAACTCTCGTGAGAACATTTAGGGAATTAAAGGTCCAAACCACAAAGATAGATAATTTTGTGTTTCTGATGGTGATGATGGTAGAGTGCCTCAGTGGGTAGCACACAGCCACAAATCTCTCCATAGACATCACCACCAGTGTGAGAGGAGAGATTTCATTAATGAGATTGGCAAGCATAGTGAGAACACCACATACAGGATATGTCAACAATATACTACAAGCAGCCAGTAGGTATAATAACTGACTCAGAGCCATCTGTACAGTGTCTGCAAAAAGGAGGTTAAACAGAAGAACATAACGTGAAGTCTCACGGAACACAGTTTTACTCCTCAAGGTGAATAACATGGTCACATTAATGAAGAGAAACACACAGCATGACACTGTAGACAAAACTGAAAACAATACTTGTGCAAAGTACCCCTGATACTGCAGTCCAACCGTGCTGTTGATCTGAGACTGATTTGCATGTGACATCTGACAGAAGCATTACATAAATCAACAATATTTGCCGCAGTTAATTTTGTTCAATATCGTTCCTATAACAGTTAAGATCCAGGGTGTCTGGTTAATTCAAACGCAAAATAACAAAAGTTATCACAGGTGGTTAGAGGCAGTGTCTGTTTAAATGCAAGCAGCGCTTGTCTGCAGGGTTATGAGCTCAGTCATAACACCCGGTTCATGTGATAACATCACATTTAAACATGAGTAACATTGGTGATGTAATGTAACTCCTCCTCTACCATTAGTGTTTTAATTCCATGGTAGTTACAGTACTGATCGTCTGCTGAAGATGTGGTTCAAGGTCTCTCCAAAAAACCAACTTGACCAATCAGAGGTCAACAACAGCTGTCCAATATGATGTTACACTCCCGTGTTTTGGGATCATAAAACTCACTTTAAAAAAATAAAGAAATATGAACACTTGAAGAACCATCAGCGTAGTTAAAAAAAACTCTACTTAAAATGTCTGAAATCCTTGCTGGTGAGAATTCCTTTTAACATGAACCTAAATGTCTTAGTTTGGTCCATATCCCGTCTACTAACAGACTGCAGTCAGCAACTAGGAGGTGCTGAAGATGTTTTGGCTTCATCTTTAGGAAGCAATCATCTTGTCACTTAATATACAATCTGTAGCCCCTTTCGTAGGGCGTTCCTGAAAAACTCCCCCTATATTGCTGTAAAGATCTGTGTGGGCTTATCGTTTCAGGGCGTTCATAGTAAACCTGTAAAGGCGGGATATCCGTGCCCACAGCGGCGGTTGATTTCAAAACAATGATGGCAGAATAACTGAACGTCCTGCTGTTTCTTGCCGAACAGATCTGCATTTTAGGCAAAGATGTTCTGCATCTTGATTTAAATGTTTCGGTTACTGTCGGAGTCGAGTGAGGGACTGTTGTTTGTCACAAAAACAATATGTGGTTAGACGTCACACCATAAGTCACATTTCACACCTTGCCGGGATAGACGATTCATATTGGTCCCGCTTCCAACAGTCCCACCAATTTTACGCCTCTATAAATACCTCTGAAGGCATCACAGAGCACTTTCATAGTTGTAGGGATTTTAGGATGCCTCTTTACCAATAAATGATACCTTGCATGGTGGGCCCTAATAATGTATTTTATCTCTTACAGTTATAGGATGTCTCATGCCGGAGCATCATTATTATAAAAAGGGCCTTACTGGTGACCCCCTCTCATTCCTTGGGGAGAACTCCAACACAGCGGTGCTCAGCCGGGGGCTTGTGAGTATCTCCAGACCCGCCCGGCGCCTCTCACCCTGAGCAACTCCGGAAAAGGAGAGAGTCCAGCCTCTCTCCAGGTGTTTGGTTCCAGAGCCCACACTATGTGTGGAGGTGAGCCCAACTATCTTTAGTTGGTAACGATCCACCTCCCACACAAGCTTGGGCTCCTTCCCCAGCAGCAAGGTGACATTCCATGTCCCCAGAGCTAGCCACTGGAGCCGGAGGTCAGCACACCCAGGTCCCGTCCTTTGCCTGCCCCCTGACTCTCTGCACACCCAACCCTTATGCCTGACTCTGCGGGTGATGGGCCCACAGGTCGGCCGGTCCACTTGATTTCTTCGGGCTGAGACCGGCCAAGCCCCATGGACGAAGGCCCGGCCACCAGACGCTAGCCTGCGTGCTCCCCTCCCGGGTCTGGCTCCAGGAGGGGCCTCCCTATTTACCCGTGCCGGGCGAGGTACTCCGATGTTTATGGTCCTGTTTCATAAGGGTCTATGAATCACTCTTAGTCTACCTTGGGAGACCCTACCAGGAGCTATTGCTCCCGACAACACAGCTCCCAGGATCACTGAACCACACAAACCCCTCCACCACGATAAGGTGGCAATTCTTGGAGGAGACGGTATATATTCAGACCTGTTTATAGACAGCTTTGATTAGATATTGTGTACGATGCTTTTGTTATGCTTTTGTCATGAATGAATGATTTTTGGAATGCACATGCTGTCCATTTTAATGAGTGATACTACCTCTTCTATAGAAACAACTCCAGATTACTTCAACCTTTACTGAAAATTGATATGGGAATTGAATTATAACTATTAAGTTGATTATAATTAGACCTTCAAACTGATGGTTTAGTAACATTATGAGACTGATTTGGTTAAATTGGCTGTCTTCCCTCTGATAAACAGAATGGTGGTCCATCTAGAGGTGATTTAGAGGAAATCAAATCATAATATTTTATATCATTAATATTTATTTTTTATAATTAATAATAAATTCCAATAGCCATCTTAACACACGTTTGAACTGTGAGACCCATATAAGTGTCGCTCAGGTTTGAGGCATAGTGATCCCAACAAACACTTCCAAATGAGAGAAAGGCACTTGTGTTGATTCAATAATAACAGTTTCTGGTCCCATAATGGAACTGATGAAGACATTAGGGCCTCGACAACCTGACCATCGGGTTTCTCTACTCTGTAAAAATTAAATCAAAATCAAATTTCTTCAGCAATGAATGCAGCTAAATTTGACATTCAAGAGAACACTTTTGACATCTTACAGACTTGATTCACGAACTTGCAGCTTAGGACATCTACATAAATGATCTCAATATAGATTTGTTGTCCATTGAGGCCAAGATATAGTACCTTCCCCAACTTTGATCTCTGTAGAAAAAGCCGGATGGAAGAACTGTCCATGAGAATTAACTCATTGAAAACCTTTAAAGCCCAGAGACATCATGATGCATCATAATCCATGCCCTGATGGCACCTACAAAAGTTACTAACCTACAATTTAAAGAACCCTTTAACATTGTACTATTTTAGTTATAGTTATAGAAATTGTTTTTCTAGAACTTTTGAAAAACTGTGTTCAAGGTATAGAAGTTTAAATAGGCAACACTCATATCGACATTTTAATCTTTTGATTGGTATTTTAGTTATTTTCCACAATGTCATTGCGAGTTTGCAGAAAATACAATCACATCTGAGAATAATCATTAGTGTGGGTATTCTGTTCAAATATTCTCCATTCTTAAAAAATACACTGAAACTGAATAAGCTCCTGACATCTCTGAGCACATTCTCTGATGCAGTCTGGTGTTTACACATCTATTAGTTTAGGATTTTTTTCTATTGTATTGTATCTTTACTTTGAAGCTTTTAGTGGATTATGCCATTTGTAAATTACAAAAACTTAACTTTTTTTTGTATCAAATTAGTATTTTTTCTCCTCACACATTATCATATATTTAAAGCTCATACATCTTGAACAGTAATAGAGGTCTCATAACTTTATTCATGTTCATCCTGTGGCTTTGGTGACACTTTCCCTCCTCACTAGTGGCTGCTATGTTACTGCTGATCTGTGAATTATAGATTTACTTCACACATGTTGCAAAACAACAAATAGACAGTATTCATCAAATCCGGCTGAAAGGGCAACACTGCAGAGAGTTAATTTAAGTTTTTATGAAAATTAACATATTTTGTTGAAAATATAATGCATCTATGAAGTAATAAGTATTCAGATCTTTGCCTTGGCCGGGACAACTGGGTGGGAAAGTGAGCCTCTCCACTGACAGCAAAGATTGTAAACGAGGATCGGTCTGATGGTCTGGTCTCTGATTCCATAGATGAGAGAACTTAGGCATTTTGGTAAAATGATAATAAACACATAAAGAAATACTTGTATTTGCAGAAATGCTATCCTGTCTAAGACTTTATAGATAGCCATAACCAGTGGGTTGAATATTGTTGAAGACAGACTGAGGCCCAGCTGCACCAGATGTAACAGCAGTGTGTTACGAGCCTTTTGGGTTGAAGCTTTGTCTGTGGAAGCTGACCTGGCTGCTATTATCACACCAATATAGGAGGAAGTGACTACCACACCAGCTGAAACAAACAGAAAATAAGTAAAGGCTGCAACATAAACACCAGACATTGGGCCGAGCAACATAGTTTCTGTGGCACAAAAATCTTTCATCTGCAGGCTCTCTAGGTCTTCAAATGGAAAATCTAAAAGTAAAATAACTCTATTGAGAACATTTAGTGAACTGATGGTCCAAATCACAAAGATAGCTAATTCTGTGTTTCTGATGGTGATGATGGTAGAGTGCCTCAGTGGGTAGCACACAGCCACAAATCTCTCCATAGACATCACCACCAGTGTGAGAGGAGAGATTACATTTGTGAGATAGGCAAGCATAGTGAGAACACCACATACAGGATATGTCAACCATATTCTGCAAGAAGACAGCATGTAAAATAACTGACCCAGAGCCATCTGTACAGTGTCTGCAAAAAGGAGGTTAAACAGAAGAATATAACGTGAAGTCTCATAGAACACAGTTTTACTCCTCAAGGTGAATAACATGGTCCCATTAATGAAGAGAAACACACAGCATGGTACTGTAGTTACAAAGGAAAACAACACCAATGCAAGTAACCCCTGATACTGCATTCCAACAGTGCTGTTGGTCTGACTCTGATTTTCATATGACATCTGACAAAAGCATTCAATACATATTTACTTGTTCACCTGTTAATGTCATTGGAGCATGAAAGCACAGTTAATGTTGTTAAATTTCTGTTCCTATAACAGTTAAGATCCATCATTGTCCCATCCATCCATCTGAAGGGTGTCTGTTAAATTCAGAGACAAAATACAAACAGTTATCACAGGTGATCGGTTAGAGGCAGTCTCTGTTAAAATGCAGGCAGCACTTATCTGCAGGGTTATGAGCTCAGTCATAACACCCGATTCATGTGATAACATCACATTTAAACATGAGTTACATATCAGTAACTGGTGATGTAATGTAACTCCTCCTCTACCATTGTTGTTTGAATTCTGTGGTAGTTGCAGTAGTGGTCGGCTGGTGAAGCTGTGGCATCGAGGTCCCTCCAAAACAACCACTTGACCAATCCAAAGTCAACAACAGCTGTCCAACATGATGTTACACCCCTGTGTTATAGCATCATAAAACTCTTGAACAACCATCAGTAAAATAAAAAAAAACACATCTGAAATCCTTGCCAGTAAGAATTCATTCAAGATTAACCTATTTTTTTTTAGTTTGATCCATATCCCATATACTAACAGACTGCAGGCAGCCACTAGGAGGTGCTGAAGAAGCTTTGGCTTCAGCTTTAGGAAGCGATCATCTTGTTACTTTATATGAAGTCTTTAGGCCCTTTCATAGTGCGTTCCTGCAGAAGTCCCGCTATATTGCTGTAAAGATCAGTGTGGGCTTTTCGCCTTAGGGCATTCATAGTGCAGTCCGGCTTTGCAGAATGAAGTGGGAGGAGAAATTGTGACGTGTAACAGAGCAGGAGCACTGAGTGTACAATTAGCGTCAGGCAGCGGCGGGTCATATCGAAAAAAGAATGGGAAAAGATCTGAACATTGTGCTGTTTCTCGCTGAACAGATACTGCATACGTAAGCAAAGATGTTCTGCATTTTGATTAATATGTTACTGTCGGACACAAGTGAGGGACGGGTGTTTGCCACACAGAATACGCAGTAAGACGTCATACATTTTTCACCTTGCCTGGATGGACAAAACAAGCTGTTTCTCAGTAATGCGACAGCTCAAACCATTTGCAATGACACCAGAAAACAGGATGCATAAAACATTGCCAAGGGTAAAGGATATGCAAGGACTGACCTCAATGTCACTGAATTGTTCAAGTACATAGGAATCACATCCTTCTTTGCACTTGTAAAATTAGGCAGCATCCAGGACTATTGGGGAAAAAACAATAGAAAACACAATTTTCAGCCAATCTTTTCCAGGCAAAGTCATGACACGTAACAAATATAGGATCATCTCATGGAACATTCACATGAGGGATCCTGAACAAGATATTGAGAATGATAGAAAGGAGGGAACAACTGATTATGACCACCTCTTCCGCCTGAAGCCCCTTCCTGACAACATTAAAAATGCCTGTACTGCCTTTAAAATGGTAATGGTAAATGGACCTGCACTTATATAGCGCTTTTCTAGTCGCTTTGCGACCACTCAAAGCGCTTTACACTACACACGACTGCGCTCATTCACCCTTTCACACACACATTCATACTGGTGGCAGAGGCTACCCTAAACAGTCCCACCTGCCACCATTGGGAATTCATTCACACACCGATGAACACAGCATCGGGAGCAATTTTGGGGTTCAGTATCTTGCTCAAGGATACTTCGGCATATAGGCTGCGACAGTCAGGGATCGAACCACCAACCCTTCGGTTGGGGGCCAACCGATTCTACCAACCGAGCCACAGCCGCCTTTTACCACCCCAGGAGAGACATTTCAATTGATAAGAGGATGGTGGCTACAAAAGCGCACACAGGCATGACACAATACATGAAAGCTAAACCAACAAAGTGGGGCTTCAAGCTTTTTGTGTTAGCTGACAGCAGCAATGGCTACACTGTGGATTTTTCAGTATACACTGGAAAATCAGAGTTGGCCTCAGGTGTGGGACTTGCTTTGTAATGTCCCTGATAAAGCCTGGTCACCTGGGTGCTGGCTATCATTTGTTTGTGGACAATTTTAACACCAGTCCGAAACTCTTCTTGGATCTGTAAAGGCTCAACATCGGGGCATGTGGCACTTACAGAGACAATAGATTAAGACTGTCCCCACACACAAACCAATGCATTGAAATAAAGGAACCAAGAGGCTGCATCAGGTGGATCCGCCACAACCCACTTATTTTTGTGAAGTGGATAGACACAGGTGAGGTAGCTGTCTGCTCCACTATGCACCCTGCATTTTCTGGGAACACTGTAAATAAGAGAATAAAAACTCAGCCCAGTGGCTGGGTGACAAAATCAATACCATGCCCAACACCTGTCAGCATACAATAAAATACATGGGAGGTGCGGACTTGTCAGATCAGCTGATCCGATACTATTCTGTTCACTACAAGACCATGCGCTGGCTCTGGACATTATTTTATCATTTATTGGACACTGCAGCTACAAACAGCTACCTCCTTCACAAGGAGCTCTGCACAGCAAAGCAGCAGCAGCCGATGATGCGATTTTGCTAATGATATGAGTGACCATTGTGCTATAGCGGTAGTGAGGTAAGCCAAGCTCCCAAAATCAAGGTCACAAATTATTTTTAAACGAGATTTAAAACATTTTTGTGAGCAAGCTTTTCATCATAATCTGTGGGACTTTGATTGGTCCAGGATCTCTCTTTTTAATGATGTAGAACTGGCATGGAAATACTTTCATGATGCTTTCATCAATATTATTAATAAACATGCCCCTTTCCGCAAATTTCGAGTTAAAGGTCGAGACAATCCTTGGTTTTCCTCTCAGCTGTCTAGTCTACAACAAGAAAGGGATATTGCCTGGGCTAAGGCCAGAAAATCCAACTCTCAGGCTGACTGGCTGATTTTCAGACAGCTGCGAAACCGCTTTACCTCTCTTGTCAAACAGCTTAAATCTGAATACTACCTCTCAAAAACCACTAGCGACTTAAATGATCCTAAAAAATTCTGGAAAACCATCAAATCTTCTTTTGGACATGTGGCCACAAACGACCTACCAACATGTATTGTAAAGGATTCATGAAGGCTGACTGATAAATTAGAAATTCTTAATTGCTTCAATGAACATTTTGTCTCCTCCGGTTCTCAACCTGAGTCCTTACAACCGGACTCTAATAATATGCAGAATACTTCTCCATCTCCACTCCCAAATAATGATTTTGTTCAATCTTTTAATATTGTTCCACTGGACGTAATTGAGGTCCATAGAGCCCTAAAGCATTTGGACCCTGCTAAATCTGCAGGTCCTGACAAGCTTGAGCCATTATTTTTGAAGTTGGCTGTAGACTTCATAGCAGAACCTCTTACCCATATTTTTAATTTGACATTTTCTAATAATGAGATTCCTAACATTTGGAAATCTGCCTATGTCCTGCCTTTGTTGAAAGGAGGTGATCCTACAGTTTTAAACAATTACAGGCCTATCTCCAAACTATGTGTTTTAGCTAAAGTCCTTGAAAAATGTGTCAGTGACCAACTGAAAGACTTTTTAGACGTGAATAATATTTTATCCCAACACCAGTCAGGTTTTAGAAAATGACACAGCACAATTACTGCAACATTAAAAGTTGTTAATGATATAATTGAATCATTGGATTGTAAAAAGTATTGTGCTGCTGTTTTTATTGATCTTTCCAAGGCATTTGATACTGTAGACCATGCCACCTTGGTAGATAGGCTACTCAAAATTGGTTTATCTAGGCAGGCTGTACACTGGTTTTCTAATTATTTGTCAGTAAGAACGCAATGTGTCCAGTTTGCTGGGTCCTCGTCCTCCTCCCTCCCTGTGTCAAAGGGCGTGCCCCATGGTTCCATATTAGGGCCATTGTTGTTCTCTATTTATGTAAACAATCTTTGTGACACAATAACCAATGCTGCCTGTCATTTTTATGCAGATGACACTATTATTTATTGTTCATCCCCGTCAGTGGCAGACACTTTTCATTTCCTGCAGTCTGCTTTGGACGTTCTGCAGTCACAGCTGACAAAATTGAAATTAGTTTTAAATACAGATAAAACTAAATTAATGCTTTTTTTCAAATGGAAAACCTCTACCAAAAGTTTTGCCAAAGCTTATAACTAGTCATGGGACTGAAATTGAAAGGGTCAATTCGTACAAATACCTGGGTTTCATTATTGATGAAAAATTGTCTTTTAAATTTCATATTGAAAAACTGGTCTCCAAATTAAAAATTAAATTAGGTTTCTTTTTTAGAAAAAAATCATGCTTCTCATTATCAGGCCAGGACACGTTTGTTCACTGCGACCTTTTTACCGTTGTTAGATTACGGTGACCTGCTGTACATAAACGCCCCTGACCAGTACCTCAAGAAATTGGATACCGTCTACCACTGTGCTCTGCGATTTTTAACTGGCTGTGGAAATCGTGTCCACCATTGTACCCTGTATGCCACTGCAAAATGTCCATCACTATCTGTACGCAGACTCTCGCACTGGTGGTTTTTTGTTTACAAGTGTCTTATTGGGCTGGTCCCTTCATATCTATGTGTTTACATGTCCACAAACAAATGTAGCTATGGTTTGCGTTCTAGGGATGTGTTACAGATGTTGGTACCCAGAGCTAGAACTGAGTTAGGGAAAAAGGCCTTTAAATATGCTGCGCCTTCTGCCTGGAACATTATGCAAAAGCAGCTGAAGCTGTCTGAGCTGGTCACCTTGGGAGAATTCAAAGGAATCCTGAAGGACAGAGAAGATAGTTCTCTTGGTCAATGCAATTGTTTGTAAAACTTTTTTCTGATAACGACCGGGTTTATTCATTCATCTGTCACCAGCTTATTTATTTCATTTTTAACTGTACTCATTTCAATCTTCATATAGTCTTGTCCCTGATCTTGTATGTACTTTAATTGATGTTGAATGTGGTGTATGAGAATTGTGGTTGATTGTTCTTAATGTATCATGGTGCTGCCTTCTTGGCCAGGTCATTCTTGAAAAAGAGATTTTAATCTCAATGAATTTTTTACCTGGTTAAATAAAGGATATTGATATTGATTGATTGATTGATGACTCACAGAGCCTTCCTACAGGAGCTGACAGCCCAGCTGTGTGATGTCACAGTTGCTGTCCCTCCTACCAGGAAACAGTCCAGCCACGTTCCTGTGCCAATTTCTGAAGAAACGGACAAAAGTAAATAGGCAACCGATGGAAGCAGGGGCTGTGTTCATTGCAGGGCAACAAGGCTGGTTCAACAGTCCACTCCCTGGAAATGACGTACTGGAAATATAGACTCTGATGTGGCCCTCTGTGTCATTCCAGACAGAAATTGCTTTGAAGTGTGACACAGTTGATGTAGTGTTCTTGTACAGGGTGTTGCAACTCTGACTAAACACCAAGTTAAACCATTGCCAGTAAAGTCAAATTCGTAGTAAGTTTGACCATCTACTTTCACACTTCTTCGTTAACATGTTGGTGAAAACTGCAAATAAAGCGAAACAAACTTATTTTAACTTAATATTACAACAAACACAGCTGTAAACATGATACACATTGCTGCCTGCTTGTATATAATTGTAAATGAAAACGCTTTTAACTTAGTTTATCAAATACATTAATTTATGATATTACTGCTTATATATAAACATGTCAAATGCAAAATCCAACTCATGGCATTGCCTCTATGATGCTTCAGAGTGGATGTGCAGATGCAAACAGGAAGTGACTATATAGGAATTGATCCAAAAGGAAGTGACTAAACAGGATGTGATATAGTATTAAGTAAAGTTTAACAAATTTATTTTGTAACTTCATTATCTGTTTAAGTATTCATCCACTTCTTGTTACCAACAAATTATCTAAAGTAATTTCCCCATCTGACCTATGTGAGGTCACTTAGAACTCCATCAATAAACATGTGTCTTTACTTCAGTCCTTTGGCAGAAGAAGAACAAGTTCTACAATTGGCCTCAGAAAGGTCTTCACACTGCCCTGGTTGGTTGTCTTCACTTCAACCTTTCTTCAATGGCCATCCTGTCCAGGGAATGTGGCAGTGTCCTTGTTCATGGGCCAGCAGTTGCAGGCGGTCTGCTTTTCCTTAAGCAGATCTAGATCTCCAACTTGAAGGTTTCTGCGTGGCACTGTCCACTTTTGACTGGGTTGCAAGGAAGGTAAGTATTCTCGACTCCAGCGGTTCCAGAAGTGGTTTGCAAGAGCCTGAACTTGTCTCCATTGCTTTGTGTAGAGATCCTTGTCTGAGAAGTCACCAGGTGGAACTCCCAACTTCTGTGTGAGGAGCATTGATGGTGAGAGGATGAAGGGCTTTTCTGGGTCTGTCGACACAGGTATGAGTGGTCTTTCATTTACAATTGGAGTGACTTCGGCCATTAGTGTGCAAAGCACTTCATGGGTCAGGCGAGTGTTAAGCTGTAGAAACATGGAATCAAAGATTCTTCTGTCAGTGCCGATCATACGCTCCCATGAGCCTCCCATGTGAGAGGCATGTAGTGGGTTGAATTCCCAGCTGCATCCCTGCTCTCTGAGGTACCTCTGCACTGTCTTGTCCATCTCAAGCTCCTTGCACGCTCCAATGAAATTGGTTCCACTATCTGATTGAAGCTGTTTTGCTGAGCCTCTAAGTGCAAAGAACCGCCTGAGAGCGTTAATGCAGCCAGGGTTGGATGAGATTCGCCCTGAGATGCTGAAGGCTCCGGACACTGTTGAGCTGTCATGGTTGACACGCCTCTTCAGTGTCGCGTGGAGGTCTGGGACAGTTCCAGTGGAGTGGCAGACCGGGGTGGTGGTTCCCATTTTCAAAAAGGGGGACCGGAGGGTGTGTTCCAATTACAGTGGAATCACACTTCTCAGCCTTCCCGGAAAAGTCTACTCCAGGGTGCTGGAAAGGAGGCTCCGGCCGATTGTCGAACCTAAGATTCAGGAGGAACAATGCGGCTTCCGTCCTGGCCATTTGGGCCGTTGGGATGAGAGTTAGCACGTCCAAGTCTGAGGCCATGGTTCTCTGCCGGAAAACGGTGGACTGCCCCCTCTGGGTGGGGAGAGAGTTACTGCCTCAAGTGAAGGAGTTCAAGTATCTCGGGGTCTTGTTCACATGGACAGGCGGTTTGGTGCGGTGTCAGCAGTGATGCGGGCGTTATACCGGACCGTCGTGGTGAAGAAGGAGCTGAGCCGGAAGACAAAGCTCTCGATTTACCGCTCCATCTACGTTCCAACCCTCACCTATGGTCATGAACTTTGGGTAGTGACCGAAAGAGCAAGATCGCGGATACAAGCGGCTGAAATGAGTTTCCTCCGTAGGGTGGCTGGGCTCAGCCTTAGAGATAGGGGGAGGAGTTCAGACATCCGGAGGGAGCTCGGAGTAGAGCCGCTGCTCCTTCGCGTCGAAAGGAGTCAGCTGAGGTGGTTTGGGCATCTGGTAAGGATCCTCCTGGGCTTCCCGTTAGAGGTGTTCTGGGCACGTCCAACTGATAGGAGGCCCCGGGGAAGACCCAGAACACGGTGGCGGGATTATATCTCTCTCCTGGCCTGGGAACTCCTCGGGGTCCCCCAGGAGGAGCTGGACGTTGTGGCTGGGGAGAGGGACGTCTGGAATGCCCTGCTTAGCCTGCTGCCCCCGTGACCCGGCCCCGGATAAGCGGAAGAAAATGGATGGATGGAAGGATGGATGAATTGACCAGCATCTTGCCTCCCAATATCCACAGTCCTGCTGCACTGATTGCTCCTTCCATCAGGTGATGGCCTTGGTGTTTGACCCTTTTGTGGTGATGTCGTGTGAGCAATAAGGAGATGTTACTATCTCTGGGCAGAATTATAGGATTCTTTTCAGCAGTTCAGAGGTAAGCATGCTTTAGTCTGCCTCTGACACAAATCAGATCATTCTCCAAAGTTGGGCACAGCTTTTGCAAAGGGCTGCCTTTGGATACTTGTTTGTTGGCTCGGAGGTTGGACAGTTCCTTTGCAAAAGCTGCCTTTTGTGTTGCCGTGAGTATAATTTTTCTTGCTTGGGCTGTTGAAAAACAATATATGTTGCATCTATGCCAGCCTTTGCATTTGCTGTCCTGGTTTCAATGTTTGTAGCATCTTGCAATGTGGATGAGTAATGCTACTCCCCTGACTAGGGAGGTGAAGGTAGAAAAACGGTGAAACCGGTCAGGGGTAAGTATTGCGTCTTTCAGGTGTGTAGCACCTCAGCTTCAGATAGTAGGGATACCAAACCATCATCGACGTAGAAGTGCTTTTCCACAAACTTGACAGTATACACACTGTGCTTTTGTGCACCTTCTCCAATGGCCCTTCGCAGCCCGTATATGACTACTGCAGGTGATGGCTTGTTGCCAAAAACATGAACATTCATCCTGTACTCAATAATTTGTTGAGTACAGGGTTAATTGTTGATGTGATTGTCCTTGTGCCATAAGATCTTCACACACCAAAAAACACTGGAACATTTGCTGGATGTCTGCCATAATTGCAACCTTTTCTTTCTGGAAGTGTAGCAGGACACAGTTATTAAGATCTGGGCCTGTGAGGAGCACGTCATTTGACACAGTTGAGCTATTCTTACAGGAAGGGAGAAAAACATCTCAACTTATTTGCAAATGAATGTAAATATATTTTGATTTGTATGATGTAGAGTGTTTATTTGTTTTCCTCTTGATCCCCAAGACCTAAAAATAAACATTCAGTTGAAAAAGACCATTGCTTTTATGTTTTTTTGTGTGGTTTGACGATATTTCTGGGAAATTAAATTTCCGATTTATTTGTTCCTTTGTCTTCAGGGTTATATAACTTTTTGCACATTCATGTGACATAAAAACAGAAGCCATATTCTCGTAGCAATGGTAGTCCTGAAAAAAAGGGTGTATATTACTGCATCAAAGGGTTGAAGAAATACATGCATTAAACAAAAAAAATAAACACAGCGGAAAAAAACAGGAAAAATGGCTAAGACTCTGACCCATATTCATCCTTTAACATTGTGCTATTTTAGTTTTAGTTATATAAATTGTTTTTCTACAAGTTTTGAAAAAAACTGTGTTCAAGGTATAGAAGTTTAAATATGCAAGACTCATATTGACATTTTAATCTTTTAGTGGGTATTTTAGTTATTTTCCACAATGTCATTGCAGGTTTGCAGAATATAAATCACATCTGAGAATAATCATTAGTGTGGGTATTCTGTTCAAATATTCTCCATTCTTAACAAATACACTGAAACTGAATAAGCTCCTGACATCTCTGAGAACATTCTCTGATGTAGTCTAGTGTTAACACAACTATTAGTTTAGTTTTTTTTTCTATTGTATTGAATCTCTACTTTGAAGCTTTTAGTGGATTATGCCATTTGTAAATTACAAACACTGCACTTGTTTTTGTATCAAATTTATATTTCTTCTCCTCACACATTATCAGATATTTAAAACTCATACATCTTGAACAGTAATAGAGGTCTCATAACTTTATTCATGTTCATCCTGTGGCTTTTGTGACACTTTCCCTCCTCACTAGTGGCTGCTATGTTACTGCTGATCTGTGATTTAAAGATTTACTTCACCGATGCTACAAAACAACAAATAAACAGTATGCATCAAATCCTACTCAAAGAGCAACACTGCAGAGACTTAATTTAAGTTTTTATTAAATTAACATATTTTGTTGAGAATATTATGTATCTATGAAGTAATAAGTATTCAGATCTTTGCCTTGGCCGGGACAACTGGGTGGGAAAGTGAGCCTCTCCACTGACAGCAAAGATTGTAAACAAGGATCGGTCTGATGGTCTGGTCTCTGATTCCATAGATGAGAGAACTTAGGCATTTTGGAAAGATGATAATACACAAATAAAGAAATATTTGTATTTGCAGAAATGTTATCCTGTCTAAGACTTTATATATAGCCATAACCAGTGGGTTGTATATGGTTGAAGACAGACTGAGGCCCAGCTGCACCAGATGTAACAGCAGTGTGTTACGAGCCTTTTGGGTTGAACCTTTGTTTGTGGAAGCTGACCTGGCTGTTATTATCACACCAATATAGGAGCAAGTCACAACCACACCAGCTAAAACAAACAGAAAATAAGTGAAGGCTGCAACATAAACACCAGACATTGGGCCAAGCAACATAGTTTCTGTGGCACAAAAATCTTTCATCTGCAGGCTCTTTAGGTCTTCAAATGGAAAATCTAAAAGTAAAATAACTCTTGTGAGAACATTTAGTGAACTGATTGTCCAAACTGCAAAGATAGCTAATTCTGTGTTTCTGATGGTGATGATGGTAGAGTGTCTCAGTGGGTAGCACACAGCCACAAATCTCTCCATAGACATCACCACCAGTGTGAGAGGAGAGATTACATTTGTGAGATACGCAAGCATAGTGAGAACACCACATACAGGATATGTCAACCATATTCTACAAGCAGACAGCATGTAAAATAACTGACTCAGAGCCATCTGTACAGTGTCTGCAAAAAGGAGGTTAAACAGAAGAATATAACGTGAAGTCTCAAGAAACATAGTTTTACTCCTCAAGGTGAATAACATGGTCCCATTAATGAAGAGAAACACACAGCATGGTACTGTAGCTACAATGGAAAACAACACTAATGCAAGTAACCCCTGATACTGCATTCCAACAGTGCTGTTGGTCTGACTCTGATTTGCATATGACATCTGACAAAAGCATTCAATACATATTTACCTGTTCACCTGTTAATGTCATTGGAGCATGAAAGCACAGTTAATTTTGTTAAATTTCTGTTCCTATAACAGTTAAGATCCATCATTGTCCCATCCATCCATCTGAATGGTGTCTGTTAAATTCAGAGACAAAATACAAACAGTTATCACAGGTGATCGGTTAGAGGCAGTCTCTGTTAAAATGCAGGCAGCACTTATCTGCAGGGTTATGAGCTCAGTCATAACACCCGGTTCATGTGATAACATCACATTTAAACATGAGTTACATATCAGTAACTGGTGATGTAATGTAACTCCTCCTCTACCATTGTTGTTTGAATTCTGTGGTAGTTGCAGTAGTGGTCGGCTGGTGAAGCTGTGGCATCGAGGTCCCTCCAAAACAACCACTTGACCAATCCAAAGTCAACAACAGCTGTCCAACGTGATGTTAAACCACTGTGTTATAGCATCATAAAACTCTTGAACAACCATCAGTACAATAAAAAAAAACACGTCTGAAATCCTTGCCAGTAAGAATTCATTCAAGATTAACCTATTTTTTTTTAGTTTGATCCATATCCCATATACTAACAGACTGCAGGCAGCCACTAGGAGGTGCTGAAGAAGCTTTGGCTTCAGCTTTAGGAAGCGATCATCTTGTTACTTTATATGAAGTCTTTAGGCCCTTTCATAGTGCGTTCCTGCAGAAGTCCCGCTATATTGCTGTAAAGATCAGTGTGGGCTTTTCGCCTTCGGGCATTCATAGTGCAGTATGGCTTTGCAGAATGAAGTGGGAGGAGAAATTGTGACGTGTAACAGAGCAGGAGCACTGAGTGTACAATTAGCGTCAGGCAGCGGCGGGTCATATCGAAAAAATAATGGGAAAAGATCTGAACGTTGTGCTGTTTCTCGCTGAACAGATACTGCATACATAAGCAAAGATGTTCTGCATTTTGATTAATATGTTACTGTCGGACACAAGTGAGGGACGGGTGTTTGCCACACAAAGAATACGCGGTAAGACGTCATACATTTTCCACCTTGCTGGGATGGCCAATTCATATTGGTCCCACTTCCGACAATCCCACTGATTTTATGCCGCTATGACTACCTCTGAAGGCGTTACAGAGCCGGGATCACTTGATCCCCCCATCAAAATTCACATGTTGCTAGATCCCAACACAGACATACACCTTTGAAGAGGATTTCAGAGCTAGGGTAAAGGATATGTAAGGACTGACCTCAATGTCACTGAATTGTTCAAGTACATAGGAATCACATCCTTCTTTGCACTTGTAAAATTAGACAGCATCCAGGACTACTGGGAAAAAAACCACCATTTTCAGCCAATTTTTTCTAGGCAAAGTCATGACACGTGACAAATATAGGATCATCTTATGGAACATTCACATGAGGGATCCTGAACAAGATGTTGAGAATGATAGAAAGGAGGGAACACCTGATTATGACCACCTGTTCTGCCTGAAGCCCCTTCCTGACAACATCAAAAATGCCTGTACTGCCTTTTACCACCCCAGGAGAAACATTTCAATTGATAAGAGGATGGTGGCTACAAAAGCGCATACAGGCATGACACAATACATGAAAGCTAAACCAACAAAGTGGGGCTTCAAGCTTTTTGTGTTAGCTGACAGCAGCAATGGCTACACTGTGGATTTTTCAGTGTACACTGGAAAATCAGAGTTGGCCTCAGGTGTGGGACTTGCTTTGTAATGTCCCTGATCAAGCCTGGTCACCTGGGTGCTGGCTATCATTTGTTTGTGGACAATTTTTACACCAGTCCGAAACTCTTCTTGGATCTGTAAAGGCTCAACATCGGAGCATGTGGCACTTACAGAGACAATAGATTAAGACTGTCCCCACACACAAACCAATGCATTGAAATAAAGGAACCAAGAGGCTGCATCAGGTGGATCCGCCACAACCCACTTTTTTTTGTGAAGTGGATAGACACAGGTGAGGTAGCTGTCTGCTCCACTATGCACCCTGCATTTTCTGGGAACACTGTAAATAAGAGAATAAAAACTCAGCCCAGTGGCTGGGTGACAAAATCAATACCATGCCCAACACCTGTCAGCATACAATAAAAAACATGGGAGGTGCGGACTTGTCAGATCAGCTGATCCGATACTATTCTGTTCACTACAAGACCATGCGCTGGCACTGGACATTATTTTATCATTTATTGGACACTGCAGCTACAAACAGCTACCTCCTTCACAAGGAGCTCTGCACAGCAAAGCAGCAGCAGCCGATGACTCACAGAGCCTTCGTACAGGAGCTGACAGCCCAGCTGTGTGATGTCACAGTTGCTGTCCCTCCTACCAGGAAACAGTCCAGCCACGTTCCTGTGCCAATTTCTGAAGAAACGGACAAAAGTAAATAGGCAACCGATGGAAGCAGGGGCTGTGTTCATTGCAGGGCAACAAAGCTGGTTCAACAGTCCACTCCCTGGAAATGACATACTGGAAATATAGACTCTGATGTGGCCCTCTGTGTCATTCCAGACAGAAATTGCTTTCAAGTGTGACACAGTTGATGTAGTGTTCTTGTGCAGGGTGTTGCAACTCTGACTAAACACCAAGTTAAACCATTGTCAGTAAAGTCAAATTCGTAGTAAGTTTGACCATCTACTTTCACACTTCTTCGTTAACATGTTGGTGAAAACTGCAAATAAAGCGAAACAAACTTATTTTAACTTAATATTACAACAAACACAGCTGTAAACATGATACACATTGCTGCCTGCTTGTATATAATTGTAAATGAAAACGCTTTTAACTTAGGATATCAAACACATTAATTTATGATATTACTGCTTATATATAAACATGTCAAATGCAAAATCCAACTCATGGCATTGCCTCTATGATGCTTCAGAGTGGATGTGCAGATGCAAACAGGAAGTGACTAAATAGGAATTGATCCAAAAGGAAGTGACTAAACAGGATGTGATATAGTATTAAGTAAAGTTTAACAAATTTATTTTGTAACTTCATTATCTGTTTAAGTATTCATCCACCTCTTGTTACCAACAAATTATCTAAAGTAATTTCCCCATCTGACCTATGTGAGGTCACTTAGAACTCCATCAATAAACATGTGTCTTTAGTTCAGTCCTTTGGCAGAAGAAGAACAAGTTCTACAATTGGCCTCAGAAAGGTCTTCACACTGCCCTGGTTGGTTGTCTTCACTTCAACCTTTCTTCCATGGCCATCCAGTCCAGGGAATGTGGCAGTGTCCTTGTTCATGGGCCAGCAGTTGCAGGCGGTCTGCTTTTCCTTAAGCAGATCTAGATCTCCAACTTGAAGGTTTCTGCGTGGCACTGTCCACTTTTGACTGGGTTGCAAGGAAGGTAAGTATTCTCGACTCCAGCGGTTCCAGAAGTGGTTTGCAAGAGCCTGAACTTGTCTCCATTGCTTTGTGTAGAGATCCTTGTCTGAGAAGTCACCAGGTGGAACTCCCAACTTCTGTGTGAGGAGCATTGATGGTGAGAGGATGAAGGGCTTTTCTGGGTCTGTCGACACAGGTATGAGTGGTCTTTCATTTACAATTGGAGTGACTTCGGCCATTAGTGTGCAAAGCACTTCATGGGTCAGGCGAGTGTTAAGCTGTAGAAACATGGAATCAAAGATTCTTCTGTCAGTGCCGATCATACGCTCCCATGAGCCTCCCATGAGAGAGGCATGTAGTGGGTTGAATTCCCAGCTGCATCCCTGCTCTCTGAGGTACCTCTGCACTGTCTTGTCCATCTCAAGCTCCTTGCACGCTCCAATGAAATTGGTTCCACTATGTGATTGAAGCTGTTTTGCTGAGCCTCTAAGTGCAAAGAACCGCCTGAGAGCGTTAATGCAGCCAGGGTTGGATGAGATTCGCCCTGAGATGCTGAAGGCTCCGGACACTGTTGGGCTGTCATGGTTGACACGCCTCTTCAGTGTTGCGTGGAGGTCTGGGACAGTGCCAGTGGAGTGGCAGACCGGGGTGGTGGTTCCCATTTTCAAAAAGGGGACCGGAGGGTGTGTTCCAATTACCGTGGAATCACACTTCTCAGCCTTCCCGGAAAAGTCTACTCCAGGGTGCTGAAAAGGAGGCTCCGGCCGATTGTCGAACCTAAGATTCAGGAGGAACAATGCGACTTCCGTCCTGGCCTTTTGGGCCATTGGGATGAGAGTTAGCACGTCCAAGTCTGAGGCCATGGTTCTCTGCCGGAAAATGGTGGACTGCCCCCTCTGGGTGGGGAGAGAGTTACTGCCTCAAGTGAAGGAGTTCAAGTATCTCGGGGTCTTGTTCACGAGTGAGGGTAGAACGGAGCGTGAGATGGACAGGCGGTTTGGTGTGGCGTCAGCAGTGATGCGGGCGTTGTACCGGACCGTCGTGGTGAAGAAGGAGCAGAGCCGGAAGGCAAAGCTCTCGATTTACCGCTCCATCTACGTTCCAACCCTCACCTATGGTTATGAACTTTGGGTAGTGACCGAAAGAGCAAGATCGCGGATACAAGCGGCTGAAATGAGCTTCCTCTAGGGTGGCTGGGCTCAGCCTTAAAGATACGGGGAGGAGCTCAGACATCCGGAGGGAGCTCGGAGTAGAGCCGCTGCTCCTTCGCGTCGAAAGGAGTCAGCTGAGGTGGCTTGGGCATCTGGTAAGGATCCTCCCGGGCTTCCCGTTAGAGGTGTTCTGGGCACGTCCAACTGATAGGAGGCCCCGGGGAAGACCCAGAACACGGTGGCGGGATTATATCTCTCTCCTGGCCTGGGAACTCCTCAGGGTCCCCCAGGAGGAGCTGGACGTTGTGGCTGGGGAGAGGGACGTCTGGAATGCCCTGCTTAGCCTGCTGCCCCCGTGACCCGGCCCCGGATAAGCGGAAGAAAATGGATGGATGGAAGGATGGATGAATTGACCAGCATCTTGCCTCCCAATATCCACAGTCCTGCTGCACTGATTGCTCCTTCCATCAGGTGATGGCCTTGGTGTTTGACCCTTTTGTGGTGATGTCGTGTGAGCAATAAGGAGATGTTACTATCTCTGGGCAGAATTATAGGATTCTTTTCAGCAGTTCTGAGGTAAGCATGCTTTAGTCTGCCTCTGACACAAATCAGATCATTCTCCAAAGTTGGGCACAGTTTTTGCAAAGGGCTGCCTTTGGATACTTGTTTGTTGGCTCGGAGGTTGGACAGTTCCTTTGCAAAAGCTGCCTTTTGTGTTGCCATGAGTATAATTTTTCTTGCTTGGGCTGTTGAAAAACAATATATGTTGCATCTATGCCAGCCTTTGCATTTGCTGTCCTGGTTTCAATGTTTGTAGCATCTTGCAATGTGGATGAGTAATGCTACTCCCCTGACTAGGGAGGTGAAGGTAGAAAAACGGTGAAACCGGTCAGGGGTAAGTATTGCGTCTTTCAGGTGTGTAGCACCTCAGCTTCAGATAGTAGGGATACCAAACCATCATCGACGTAGAAGTGCTTTTCCACAAACTTGACAGTATACACACTGTGCTTTTGTGCACCTTCTCCAATGGCCCTTCGCAGCCCGTATATGACTACTGCAGGTGATGGCTTGTTGCCAAAAACATGAACATTCATCCTGTACTCAATAATTTGTTGAGTACAGGGTTAATTGTTGATGTGATTGTCCTTGTGCCATAAGATCTTCACACACCAAAAAACACTGGAACATTTGCTGGATGTCTGCCATAATTGCAACCTTTTCTTTCTGAAAGTGTAGCAGGACACAGTTATTAAGATCTGGGCCTGTGAGGAGCACGTCATTTGACACAGTTGAGCTATTCTTACAGGAAGGGAGAAAAACATCTCAACTTATTTGCAAATGAATGTAAATATATTTTGATTTGTATGATGTAGAGTGTTTATTTGTTTTCCCCTTGATCCCCAAGACCTAAAAATAAACATTCAGTTGAAAAAGACCATTGCTTTTATGTTTTTTTGTGTGGTTTGACGATATTTCTGGGAAATTAAATTTCCGATTTATTTGTTCCTTTGTCTTCAGGGTTATATAACTTTTTGCACATTCATGTGACATAAAAACAGAAGCCATATTCTCGTAGCACTGGTAGTCCTGAAAAAAAGGGTGTATATTACTGCATCAAAGGGTTGAAGAAATACATGCATTAAACAAAAAAAATAAACAGGTGGAAAAAAACAGGAAAAATGGCTAAGACTCTGACCCATATTCATCCTTTAACATTGTGCTATTTTAGTTTTAGTTATATAAATTGTTTTTCCACAAGTTTTGAAAAAAACTGTGTTCAAGGTATAGAAGTTTAAATATGCAAGACTCATATTGACATTTTAATCTTTTGGTGGGTATTTTAGTTGTTTTCCACAATGTCATTGCAGGTTTGCAGAATACACAAATCACATCTGAGAATAATCGTTTGTGTCGGTATTCTGTTCAAATATTCTCCATTCTTAACAAAT
Source organism: Centropristis striata (assembly GCF_030273125.1). NCBI lineage: Eukaryota > Metazoa > Chordata > Actinopteri > Perciformes > Serranidae > Centropristis > Centropristis striata. Next base: position 778,798 of record NC_081531.1, on the reverse strand, counting down.
ACACTGAAACTGAAAATCACTGACATCACTGAGAACATTCTCTGATGTAGTCTAGTGTTAACACATCTATTTGTTTTCGATTGCATTGTATCTCTACTTTAAAGCTTTTAGTGGATTATGCCATTTGTAAATTACAAAAACTGCACTTGTGTATCAAATTTATATTTCTTCTCCTCACAAATGATCAGATATTTAAAGCTCATACATATTGAACAATAATACAGGTCTCATCATTTTATTCATGTTTATCCTGTGGCTTTGGTGACACTTTCCTCACTAGTGGCTGCTATGTCACTGCTAACCTATGAATTAAATAATTAGTTCACCAACATTGCAAAACAACAAATGAATAGTATGCATCATATTCTTGATTTACTTTTTTTTAATTAACATATTCTGTTGAATATGTATCTATGAAGTAATAAGTATTCAGATCTTTGCCTTGGCTCGGACAACTGGGTGGGAAAGTGAGCCTCTCCACTGACAGCAAAGATTGTAAACAAGGATCGGTCTGATGGTCTGGTCTCTGATTCCATAGATAAGAGAACTCAGACATCTGGGAAAGATGATAATACACACATAAAGAAATCTTTGTATGTGCACAAATGTTATAATGTCTAAGACTTTATAGATAGCAATAAGCAGTGGGTTGTATATTGTTGAAGACAGACTGAGGCCCAGCTGCACCAGATGTAACAGCAGTGTGTTACGAGCCTTTTGGGTTGAAGCTTTGTCTGTGGAAGCTGACCTGGCTGCTATTATCACACCAATATAGGAGGAAGTGACTACCACACCAGCTGAAACAAACAGAGAATAAGTGGAGGCTTCAAAATAAACAACAGACATTGTGCCAAGCAACATAGTTTCTAAGGCACAAAAATCTTTCATCTGCAGGCTCTCTAGGTCTTCAAATGGAAAATCTAAAAGTAAAACAACTCTTGTGAGAACATTTAGTGAACTGATGGTCCAAACCACAAATATTGATAATTCTGTGTTTCTGATGGTGATGATGGTAGAGTGCCTCAGTGGGTAGCACACAGCCACAAATCTCTCCAGAGACATCACCACCAGTGTGAGAGGAGAGATTACATTTGTGAGATTGGCAAGCATAGTGAGAACACCACATACAGGATATGTCAACAATATACTACAAGCAGCCAGTATGTATAATAACTGACTCAGAGCCATCTGTACAGTGTCTGCAAAAAGGAGGTTAAACAGAAGAACATAACGTGAAGTCTCACGGAACACAGTTTTACTCCTCAAGGTGAATAACATGGTCCCATTAATGAAGAGAAACACACAGCATGACATTGTAGACAAAACTGAAAACAATACTCGTGCAAAGTACCCCTGATACTGCAGTCCAACCGTGCTGTTGGTCTGAGACTGATTTTCATATGACATCTGACAGAAGCATTACATAAATCAACAATATTTGCCACAGTTAATTTTGTTCAATATCGTTTCTATAACAGTTAAGATCCAGGGTGTCTGGTTAATTCAAAAGCAAAATAATAAAAGTTATCACAGGTGGTTAGAGGCAGTGTCTGTTTAAATGCAAGCAGCGCTTGTCTGCAGGGTTATGAGCTCAGTCATAACACCCGGTTCATGTGACACCACCACATTTAAACATGAGTAACATTGGTGATGTAATGTAACTCCTCCTCTACCATTAGTGTTTTAATTCCATGGTAGTTACAGTACTGATCGTCTGCTGAAGATGTGGTATCAAGGTCCCTCCAAAAAACCAACTTGACCAATCATAGGTCAACAGCAGCTATTCAATGTGATGTTACACTCCCGTGTTTTGGGATCATAAAACTGACTTTAAAAAATTAAAATAATATGAACACTTGAAGAACCATTAGCGTGGTTACAAAAAACCCTAATTAAAATGTCTGAAACCCTTGCTGACGAGAATTTTTTTGAACATGAACCTAAATTTCTTAGTTTGGTCCATATCCCATCTACTAACAGACTGCAGTCAGCCACTCAGAGGTGCTGAAGATGTTGTGGCTTCAGCTTTAGGAAGCAATCATCTTGTCACTTTAAATGTAACATTATGTGAACAATAAGCAAGAGGCAGCAGCAGGTGATTTAAAAACAGTAATGGCAGAAGAACTGGATGTCCTGCTGTTTCTCGCCGAACAGATACTGCAAACTTAGGCAAAGATGTTCTGCATCTTGATTTACATGTTTCGGTTACTGTCGGACTCGAGTGAGGGACTGTTGTTTGTCACAAACAATACGTGATAAGTCGTCACACAATACGTCACATTTTACACCTTGCCGGGATAGACGATTCATATTGGTCCCGCTTCCAACAGTCCCACCAATTTTACGCCTTACACAGCGCTTTCATAGATTTAAGGATGCCTCTTTACAGATAAATTATACTTTACAATGGGTCCTCAATTATGCTGGGATTTGATTTACAGGGATTAATTTACAGTTATAGGATGCTCACACAGGGCACCAAATATATAGGGATTTTAGGATGCCTCATTACCAATAAATTATTCCTTGCACTGTGGGCACTAATATTGTAGGTATTTTATCTCTTACAGTTGTAGGATGTCTCGTGCCGGAGCATCAGTATTATAAAAAGGGCCTTAACATAATGCTATATGTTAAAGAAGAAGAGAAAAAAGAACCGCATTTAAAAATTTTTTTTTATAAGTATATATGTTAGGTGACCATGACTTAACCGAGGTATTGTTGGAAGAGATAGGTCTTCAGCCTGCGGCGGAAGATGTACAGGCTGTCTGAGGTCCTGATGTCGGTGGGGAGCTCGTTCCACCATTTGGGAGCCAAGACAGAGAAAAGTCTGGAGGAGGTTTTGAGGCGAGTTGACCCACGCAAGGTGGGAGTCGCCAGCTGTTTGGCTGATGCAGAGCGGAGAGGACGGGCAGGGGTGTAGGGTTTGACAAGGTCCTGGATGTAAGTAGGACCTGAACCGTTTGCAGCAGAGTCAGCCAGAGCTAGAGTCTTGAAGCGTATCCGCGCAGCCACCGGTAGCCAGTGGAGGGAGCGGAGGAGGGGTGTTGTGTGTGAAAATTTGGGAAGATTGAAGACCAATCGAGCAGCTGCATTCTGCATGAGTTGTAGAGGTCGGATGGCTTTGGCAGGCAGACCTGCCATGAGGGAGTTGCAGTAGTCCAGGCGTGAGATGACCAGCGCCTGGACCAGGACCTGAGCTGCCTTCTGGGTGAGAAACGGGCGGATTCTCCTGATGTTATGCAGCAAGAATCTGCAAGATCTGGTAGTGGCGGTGATGTTTGTTGAGAGGGACAGTTGGTTGTCAAGAGTCGCGCCAAGGTTTTTGGCGGTTTTTGTGGAGACAACCACTGTGTTCTGGACAGTGATGTGGAGGTCAGTGGTGGGGGAGCCCTTCCCTGGGAGGTAGAGTAGCTCAGTCTAAGTTACTAAACTATCAATTTGGAACACTGAATGATAATTAACCGAATAATTATAATCAAATTACCATATTCATATTTAGTAGTGGTTAAAGGAATTTGGAATTATTTTCATAGAAGAGGTTGGCATATTGATTGTAGTGTACAACATTAAATGGACAGCATGTATAATCCAAAAAAATATTTATTCTAAATAAACAAAGTAAGGCAAACAAGAGCATACAATCTATGGAGTTTAGAGATTATACAGTCTAATCTTATGAGTTTTTACAATGTAAGGTTGCAAAACAGGAAAGCTGTGTGTGTCTGTGTCTGTCTGTGTGTGTGTGTGTGTGTGTGTGTGTGTGTGTGTGTGTGTGTTTTTATGTGTATATGTTTTTATGTGTCTGGAGCTGCATGTCTTCAGTACAAAGGGTCGTAAAACGAGACAGTGTTGGTGTGAAGGGTTGGCCCGTCCTGTCTTTAAGGATAATGGACCATGTGTTGTAGTGTGAGCTTCTACAGCGCTTCATGTCTGTTAAATGCCAATTTAAAGTATATTGTATGTGAATTGTGTGAGGAAATCAAGTAGACCACCTTTGGTGTCAAAGGTCTCTTGACCAATGATGTGATTTGTGGGTGTCATAATCGCAGTGAACTGTGGTTCTTTGTTCTAACCTCAACACGTTTTGAAGGCAGAGCAACTTTCGCTCTCATTGACATCCTAGTTTTTTAGCCTCCCTTGTCTGTAGGCCATGTGGCAATATTGATAACTCAGGCGGTCATCTTGCTTTTGTTCAAATCATGTAGACTTGCACACACACGCACAAACGTACACACACACACACACACACACATATTCACACCTGTAAATAGACAGCTTTGGTTAGATATTGTGTGTTTTGTATTAATTATGAATTCATGATTTTTGGAACACACATGCTGTCCATTTTATTGAGTGATGCCACCTCCTCCATAGGAATAACTCCAGATTACGAAAATTTAATGAAAATTGATATGGTAGTTTGATTATGACTATTAAGTTGATTATAATCAGACCTTTAAACTGATGGTTTAGTAACATTATGAGACTTATTTGTTTAAATTGGCTGTCTGTCCTCTGATTAACAGAATGGTGGCCCATCTAGAGGTGACTTAGAGGAAATCAAATCATAATAATTTATATAATTAATATTTATTTTTTATAATTAATAATAAATTCCAAAAGCCATCTTAACACACGTTTGAATAGTGAGACCCACATAAGTGTTGCTCAGGTTTGAGGCATAGTAATCCCAACAACCACTTCCAAATGAGAGAAAGGCACTTCTGTTGATTCAATAATAACAGTTTCTGGTCCCATAATGGAACTGATGAAGAAATTCGGGTCTCGCCAACCTGACCATAAGGTTTCTCTACGCTGTAAAAGTATCAAACTTTTTCAGCAATGCAGCAGCTAAATTTGACCTTCGAGAGAACACTTATGACAGCTTACAGTCTTGATTCACGAACTTGTAAATAACGGCCAGCATGATGCACAAATCTTTGATGGAAACAAGCCTGATGAGTGTTTTGAATAGTTTGTATAGCAGCAGAGGACATCTACGTAAATGATCTCAATAAAGATTTGTTGTCCATTGAGGCCAAAATATAGTACCTTCCCCAACTTTGATCTCTGTAGAAAAAGCCGGATGGAAGAACTGTCCATAAGAATTAACTCATTGAAAACCTTTAAAGCCCAGAGACATCATAATGCATTATAATCCATGCCCTGATGGCACCTACAAAAGTTACTAACCTACAATTTAATGACCCATATTCATCCTTTAACATTGTGGTACTTTAGTTTTAGTGATATAAATTTTCTAGGAGTTTTGAAAAACTGTGTACAAGGTATAGAAGTTTAAATATGCAATACTAGATATTGACATTTTAATCTTTTGGTGAGTATTTTAGTTATTTTCAACAATGTCATTGCAAGTTTGCAGAATGTACAATCACATCTGAGAATAATCATTAGTGTGGATATTATCTTCAAATATTCTCCATTCTTTACAAATACACTGAAACTGAATAAGCTCCTGACATCACTGAGAACATTCTCTGAAGTAGTCTAGTGTTAACACATCTATTTTTTTTTCTCGATTGTATTGTATCTCTACTTTAAATCTTTTAGTGGATTATGCCATTTGTAAATTACAAAAATTGCACTTGCTTTTGTATCAAATTAATATTTCTTCTCCTCACACATTATCAGATATTTAAAGCTCATACATCTTGAACAGTAATAGCGTTCTCATAACTTTATTCATGTTCATCCTGTGGCTTTGGTGACACTTTCCCTCCTCACTAGTGGCTGCTATGTTACTGCTGAGTTGTAAATTAGAGATTTACTTCACACATGTTGCAAAACAACAAATAAACATTCTGCATCAAATCCTACTTAAAGAGCAACACTGCAGAGACTTAATTTAAGTTTTTACAAAAATGAACATATTTTGTTGAAAATATTATGTCTCTATGAAATAATAAGTATTCAGATCTTTGCCTTGGCCGGGACAACTGGGTGGGAAAGTGAGCCTCTCAACTGACAGCAAAGATTGTAAACAAGGATCGGTCTGATGGTCTGGTCTCTGATTCCATAGATGAGAGAACTTAGACATTTTGGAAAGATGATAAAACACAAATAAAGAAATATTTGTATTTGCAGAAATGTTACCCTGTCTAAGACTTTATATATAGCCATAACCAGTGGGTTGTATATGGTTGAAGACAGACTGAGGCC